>NC_087210.1:22687204-22689704 GCF_015104395.2 Macrobrachium nipponense
AATTAGACATTCTTTTCCGATTAAGTGTTTTCGTAGCTACATTTCTAAAAAGCATTTTAATAAGTTGTCTTTCGCGTGACAGAGTATTGTTTACTGAATCGCCATTCTCTAAAGGAAATTTTATTATGATGACCTAAAAATTCACAAATTTTACAACACTTATTTCATGTCATGAGAGAGTATAATTGTGAATATTAGTATAGTCACATTAATATGACTGAGGAATAGAAATCAAAGACAGGGGCACAGTGCATGTAAAAGCAAAACCTATTAAATCCTGCACAGGGGAGCCCCCAACAACATCGTTTTGCGAAGTTGTGAAGATGAGTTAACATATTTACATATATATTAGTTTGGTCCTTTTGTCCTCATGTGGACGTGGAGGCTGATGATGAATAATATTTTGATATTTCTCTTAACTTCTTCTATCCTTTTTGATGATGATGATGATGATGATGATGCTTGTGGTAGTTAAAAACATTTTGGTAATTAAAAATATTTAGATGACTTTCAAGTGAAGAAATATAAGATATATTTGCGTTATATGTGTGTGCTTTCTTTCGATACCGGTTTATATGAATGTAACATTTGAGGGTGATTCGTGGATGTTACCCTTTCCACAGTTATGAGGCTTCGCACCTTGAAATAATGACCTAATTACCATCAACATTACATCTTTAGATAGTAGTCATACAGATATATATATATATATATATATATATAATATATATATATATATATATATATAATATATATATATATATATATATATACACACGTAGTGTATATACATATGCATAAATGTGTGGTATAAGAGAAATGCCATTGATAAGATATGTCAAATGTTAATTATTTATTGTATTTTATGATGTTTATATTTTGAGTACCCAATTACGGTAAAGTATATATCCGCCATGTCTTTTTAGAAACATTTAAGCATATTGCATAAAAATGGAAATTCTTGTTGGGTTGAGAGGTACAGTAAGGTTCCATATGTGAAAGTATATCTCCCTGCCTAGTCATTATAAAGGGGTTTTTTTATTACAGTATACCCTCCTAGTTTAGTTTTCTATAAGTTTCATTTGAAGTAAAAAATAAGGGGTCTGATAAGAAGTAAAAAAAAAAAACATCCAGACCGTTAAGGAGAGATGCATAAATTTACTTATACACAGACACACACAGACACACCAACGTTAGGAATGACTGATTACCTGCGATACTTAGTAGTCAATTCATTATTATTTTTCTATTGGTCTTGTGTTTTTACGAGCTTCACTATTGCTCCATGGAATTTTCAGATTTTAGTATTACCAGTTTGTCTTTAATTAAAAAAAAATATTATTGCATGCCAAGAAACCAATATCTTATAAATACTTTCTTTTATTTTCTTATTATGTATTTACGCCACCATACTACTTTCTCAATTGCTGGAAATATTTTTCTTTCGATAATTATTTAAACATTTATGCCATTACTTGTCCCTATTAATATCACAGCATCTCTTTAGCCAGAGAGGAAAAATGGGAAACTGAGAGAGACAGCTCCCCGTCCCTCACTTGCACAAAACCTCTTCATAATCCTGGTGACTTCCCCTCCTTAAACTCCACCTTCCCTTCCGCCGTCCATTATCTGCTCTTATTAACTTCGGTTTGGCCCCCTTGCTCTTCTTGTCCCTCCGCTGCAATATTTCTCCTTCATCGAGGGAGTCCAATATAACCACTTATGGATCCTTATATTTATACCGGGGAAAAATTGTCAAAACTGGAGAATATTTTTCTTTTCGAGATGGAATTATCTTGTTGAGATTCTGTTGCTGCTTTTAAGGTGAGGACTGTCTACATACACGTGTAATAATATATTATATATTTAATATATATATATATAATATATAATATATATATATAATATATATATATTTATATATGTATATATAGATATATATATATATATATATTATATATATATGTTAATATAATATTATAATATATATATAAAAATGGAGCCCATCCAAAAACGCCAAAATATAGAAAGTAAGTTCTATATTTCAGAGACTGCTGTCTCTCTCTTCGGGTAATTAATGAATGAGAAAAGTTACAAAAAGAAAGAATTCAGTTGTAATAGAACATTTTTACCACTCTCTCTCTCTCTCTCCTCTCTCTCTCTCTCTCTCTCTCTCTATATATATATATATATATATATATATATATATATATATATATATATTTATATATATATAATATATATATATATATATGTGTGTGTGTGTGTGTGTGTGTGTGTATGTGTGTGTGTGTGTGTGAGTAAATTTGTCCGTCTGCTCTAAGATGTTTATTAATTCAATGCCCTTTGGTTTTCCAAAACACTTGTAAAAATATTCACCATGTCCCTTTCCAAAAATCTGTCTTAATTCCTTATAAATTCTTTATCCTTTTTCAACGCTAAAAGACGTCTTCCTCATATTATACAAACTCATAGCTTTTAGGAATGGCGGGTTATCATT
>NC_087210.1:22692204-22704704 GCF_015104395.2 Macrobrachium nipponense
TGCGTCAGAGAAATTACCTGGAGTTTCCCTTAAAACGATTTTTTCTGATATTATTGCCATACTTTACTTGATTAAAGCATGTTACTATAATATTTAGAAGGTCATCACTGTTCTTACGTTTTAATATTTTCATCTCCAAAGGTCATCACTATCTTTATGTTTTATCTCCTTCATATGTGTGAACTCTGTAAACATAGACCTACGATCGTTATAAGATGAACTTAGCCCTAGTAACATCAGCAATTATGACTTTCGTAAATATTTGTTGGCATATATAGTTATATATCTGGCCCTATCATGTATTCTGACTTACTTTAATGACACATAGGCCTATTTGCCTAACTGCTTACTATATAAAATATAATGAACTAGACTAACAAGTTTCGCGTCTAATTTCATAATACAGATTATAATCAACACACACACACATACACACACACACACACACACACACACACACACACACATATATATATATATATATATATATATATATATATATATATATATATATGTAGTATATATATATATATATATATATATATACATATGCCATTATTATGTGCAATTTCTGGTATCTTTCATTGCTACTTATGCCTATCATTTTGATACCTCTTATGAATTTAACTAAATACATTACACCTATTTTCGTATTTCTTATTATCTAAGCTTATAAACAACTATAATGAGTAAGAAGTTAATGTTGAACGCTAGCAGTGAAGCAGACTATCATGCTCATCAGTGGAGAATGTCTCCCACTCATCGCGAAAGATGACTTTCTTCCAGATATCTTCGGCCACTGGATATTATTGTAACACAAACCCTATCCTTCTCTTTTATGAAGGGTTTCTTGGCAGGAATATGAATATCTTGGCCCTCATGTAACCTGCTACGGATGGTTTAGGCATCACTTGAAGGGAAGCATAATGTTCTCCTCTGTTTATACCAACACCAGTTGTCAGGGAAGTTAGGAAGAGCTCCTTCAGTGATCATCCGATAATGAACTTCAGCAGTAGTGCAACCATGGGGTCGTCCTCTACTTTTTTCAATAAATGTATCATATTTCTCTTTCTGTTTTCATATCCATCTATACACGGTTGTTCTATTTATGCCATGCTGTCCAGCAAAATCTACGATGGAAACATTAGTCTCATGCAAGCTAATGATTGATGACCTGTGAGGAACAGTGGTGTAGCTGAGTCTGTTATCCAACTTATCGGTGCAAGACACGAGACATTTAACTTTCCTGCCTGAGTGTGGGGTCATGCGATAACATACGTCGTTATGAGGTTTTTCTTCTTTTTTGTGTTTTTGACAACGATTATGGTAGAATTATTTATATCTCTCTTTATATATGATTTCGTTGATGATTATTCAAAACCATTTTATTAGTTAAGATGTTTTTATTTGAATTCGAAACATGTGTTCTTCTTTAATATTTTGGCCAATCATCTCACACGAAATGTTTCAAAATTTTTCGTTATTTTTCGTAATATGAATATTCCACTCACCATTCTTTTTAATACTGTTAACCGTATGATTAATAAGCAAAATCGAATAAAGAAAGCAAATTTCATTGTATATATCCAAAGAAAAAATCATTGTTAGGTGAACAAAAGCTTCTGGAACATGTTGCAAAACTTTTCTGAGTGACTTTACCTCGTTCTGGAATACCGTTATTATCCTACAGGATAATCAGTTTCTATATGTTGGTGCAAAGAAATTTTAGTTTTTTACTACCCATTTATGGAACGCGAGTTATCATTTATCTCAAATATCATTCAAACTAATTATTTGATCGAAATGATACCTTATCACAGTGTACAAGACAACTGCTGCTAATTTTTGGTAATATAGTGCATTGCCAAATGGTGTTAGTTAATGCGTTTTCTCCCGACTTACATGGGGTTGCCAAGCACTGCCAAGCTATGCATTCGAATGTCCTTTATCCCCATCCTGTCCCTCTCTACCTCCCCCCACCCTCCCTCTCCCTCTCCCTCTCCATCCCTCCCTCAGCCCACTTTCCTGCCTATTATATTATATTGAATAATATCGGATTCTGCGTTCGTTTAATTATTGTTGTCATATTTTCATTAAGTTATATAAATGGGAGTAAGCTAAAGAGTGTATGACCATCATCCTACAATATTTATATCTTAAGCGTCATTACAACTTTGTAAATTTATTTATTATTTAATATTCCACCATGCACATAGTGCAATTTAAAATAAGCAAATCGATGTTTGGTAACTTTACCACACTGGCTCTGCAAATATCATACTAATTAATCCATACCTCAAACTTTGTCATTATATTTACAAATATCTGAACAGTCAACGTACAGTGATCATATCCATAAGTATGAGTTATGGTTTGAAAAAAAAATTTAACTATGTCAGATCCAGCCCCAACCTAATGAAGAGCTGCTTCCGATGGACATGGGAATATTATTATTTCTACCTAGCAGGCGAGAGGATGTCTTCGACTGTAACAAAACATCAGAAGGAATTTAATGAGGCTTCCAAAATACGTTAGCGAAGGTTGTTTGACTTGCACAAATATATCGATGGAAGGAATGATTCAAATCGAAAAGACAGTTGGGAGCGTAACATTTCCATATATGACGATTGTGTAATTCTACATTTATATATTGTAATGAAGACGTGAATGTGTTTTGTAGGAAAATGTGTAATTTTCCTGATAGGTTGAGGTACCTCTTAATTTCATTTTTTTAAACTCTGCTATATTAATAACATCGAAGTTGGTTGTGTTTTTACACTTTGTGTGAGAGGGGTCATCGAAAATATAATGGTGCTAAATCTAATACTGATTAGTTAATCTAATCTGCATGACCCTGCTGTGAGTGTTTGAGTCGGGACAATATATATATATATATATATATATTATATTATATATATATATATATATATATATATATATATATATAATATATATATATATATATATATATATATATATATATATATATATATATGTATATATATATATATATATATATATATATATATATATATATATATATATACATACGTTTACGTGTGCATGCTTGTGTTTTTAATTAAGCGCAGAGGTCAATCGATGACATACGGGGTACTGCAACCATTTCCACGCTGAGAGAGAGACATCAGAACGAACAAGATTGAATCCCTTATCAGATTCATTTCATAAACTACACTTGACTAATCTGCAGTGCTGTCTCGTAGAAATTTTAGGTCAATTAACTCTCGGTTAATTGCGAAGCTTGATGGAAATCCGAATAATGGAGATGGAATCTAGGAAGATATGCACTTGCTTTTTATTCCTACTAATAATGATGTAGCTAATTCTGTCAAATATGGCCCAGCTTTATGTGGAAACTTATATACAAAATTACAGGGGATTTAAGTTCTCCATCGTCTCGTTGATATATTATTAGAATTTTTAATTCAGATCACTATGCTTACACTTTCGAAATCCTTCTTCTATTGTTGTATATTACAGATGAAAAGTGATTGATGCCTATTAATCTCATTAAAGTATTTAACATTTTTACCCTCCATACGGTTCTTAGCAGCCAAATTCAGAATAAACAAAACTACGACAGAATAGTCTCATCCGTGTGTGTGTGTGTGTGGATGAGACGAAATCTGTCGTAGTTTTGTTTATTCGAATTTGACTGCTAAGAACGGTATGGAGGGTAAAAAATGTTAAATACTTTAATGAGATTAATATAGGCATCAATCACTTTTCATTCCAGGTCATTTGTTTTTCAGCGTCTGTATTTTTTCTAATTGGTAATTCCCTTTAGGATACTAACGTCCCAGTCTGAAAATAGCGTTTCCCTTATTGGATATTGCAGAATAAGATGATTTGTATCTCGGATTGAGGTAATTAACACTCTTAGTTTGGATATTTTATTTATATTTTACACAAACACTCACGCATATTACAAAAGTGTACCTTACAACAGTTGCCTAAACACACACACATACACACACACATAGAGACATATATATATATATAATATATATATATATATATATCATATATATATAAGGGAATAAACGCTACTTTCAGACTGGGAAATTTAGTTTCCTAAAGGCAATTACCAATTAGAAAAAATACAGACGCTGAAAAAAATGACCTGCAATCCTAATTGATGTCGTGAACTTTGAGAGTCATTTTCCCACAGGAGAGAAAACTGTTCTTTTTTTAAGTTGTTAGATTCATTTTAGTGTTATATAAGAATGCCGTTATTAGCATTACGCCACTATCATTCTCAATAAATTGGTATGTATGTAATATCTTTTTTTGTTGTTGTTGAAAGAAATTTGTCTTTAATTTGGAGTATCAATGTCAATATTGGTGTTCTAGTATCATAATTGTTTCTCCGCCATATAAATCACATTTGGTCGCATCCCATTAGTCATCAGTATCGCTCAAGAATAAAATCAAAATAATTTGAAATTTACATTAAATTTCTTTCTCTACCCATCAATTGAAATTGCTATGTGCCCTAAATGCAACGTTTCGTCTGGTGTCAGAGCAGGAAGGAGTCAGCAGAGTTTTCCAAGGTCAATCCTTATCGAGTAACTAACTTTTCTCCCTCGTTTTCAACATCATCATCACAACATCATGAATTTTACGTGCATCCCGACACAAGGATTAGAAAAAGGCTTATGGCATTCAGCTAAAAGATACGAAAATAAAGAATCTTTCAATATCTCCTGAAACTGCACGAATTCAAGGTTTTCTATGGAGGCTCAAATAGTCTATCCACGACAAAAATGTTTCGTTGAACGGAAAAATTAATTCAGCACAAAATATTGAAAAGTAATTGGAGAGCAAATGAATGAAATCGTTGAAAAAATAGGTTCTTTTTTTTTTAAATTCTAATACAAACAACAATGAAAACAAAAACTACGTGGCTGAACATTTTATTCTTTCAGTGACTAATGATTTCTGGTTACCAATGAAAGTGGATATAAAAGTTCATGTGAGCTTAAATTTCATTAGATTTTTTTTTTATTATTATAGGTATTCATAGAGACTATGGAAAAAGATGGCCTTCAATATTTTCGTAACATAAAATGCAAGGGATATTTATTTTCACATTAATATATTATATATATATAATGCTGAAAACCTAAATATTTCAGAGGTACAAAACTAACAAAAAGTTATGATTATAGCAATGCTTGAAGATTACCATATTTGTCAAGATATAAGGACATTAATTGTTTTACTCTGATTTACCTATACCGGATTTGTTTTAAAATATTACCGTCTTACGGAATGAATAATCCAGAATAATAAGTAGTAAATCAGCCTTGAAGTTGTCTAGAATTCATTTTTGAAAGTGATAAAGTAGCATATTACTAGTTGAAATTTGCATATAACATAATGTGCCATATTTCCAAGAGACGATAACACATGAATCTCTTTTCGTGTTATTTTTGGTTGCTGAGTATAAGAGAGAGAGAGAGAGAGAGAGAGAGAGAGAGAGAGAGAGAGATATTTGGCGGCTTGTTAACAATGATGCAGCAAAATTTTTTGCCAAATTAACACTGAGGTCAAATACGCTTATTGTATTTCTGGCTTCGTGAAAATAACGTACTCTCTCTCTCTCTCTCTCTCTCTCTCTCTCTCTCTCTCTCTCTATTCAATGCGTTGCCAGCTCATCTGAGGAATATATATCAGGAGTGAGCGTAGATGTGTTTAAGAATAAGCTCGATAAATATCTAAGCTGCATCCCAGACCATCCAAGATTGGAAGATGCAAAATATATCGGAAGATGCACTAGCAACTCTCTGGTAGACATTAGAGGTGCCTCATACTGAGGGGCCTGGGATAACCCGAACAAGATGTAAGGTCTGTAAGGTAAGGTCTCTCTCTCCTCTCTCTCTCTCTCGCATCGTCTCTCACTCTCTCTCTCTCTATTCCTCTCTCTTCTCTCTCTAAAGTGGAAATGGAAGCTTGACTGACTATTTGACCCCCGTTACAAAAAACAGCTACTACGCCTCCAACATCTGATCTGCCTTAAGTTCACCACTATTTCTCTCCTTGTGATTTTCCTCGGAAATTATCTGCAATTATCCTCCCAATTCGATTTCCGTCAATCTCGAAAAGTTAACTTGGTTCGAGAAGTCGAGAGTTGTTTGTCTTAGTTTCGAAGCCAGATTTCTGATAGAAAGAAGTAGGAACCTTGAGAGCCAGCTACAAGTTTGGGCCTCACCTGATAGATAAATGGATAGAATGTGTAATTTGGGCCGAAGGCTAAGCGCTGGGGCCTGTGAGCGCATTCAGAACTGAGGAGGAGAACTATGAGTAAGTAAGACGTTTAAAACTTTTTTAACAGCAGGAAAACCTCGCAGTTCCACTATGAAACATTGTTTAAAAAAAGTATGTAAAGTATGATGGAAGAGGTGGAGTTATTTGAGGGTCTGGTGTATAGTCGACCGATTTAGGTATCTCTGCCCTTTTTGTGGAACTAACCGGGTGTAAAAAAAAAAACAGAGAGAATAACGATCTTTAAATAACAACTTCGTTGTATAGTTAACGCGTAGAGTGATTTTTGTTGTCAACTGTTTGTATAATTTTCTATCTTTTATTTTTGCTTCTAAAGTGATCTGTGATCCTCCCCCTTGTTGAGCACTCTTTATCATTCAATAGCTTATTGCCATACCCACTCAGTAAATAAAATTTCCTTGTTTATCAAAAATTTTGTTGTTGTTGTTGTTGATTTCATTTCATTTTCTTCATATCCGATAAATTTTGTCAATATTATTTTTATCAGTAATTCAAGTAATATGAAGAGTGGCCGTAGTAAACCATTCATTTTATTTTCTTTTGATGGCTAAAATTAATCATTTTTGACATTTCTCCGTTCACAGTCCGGAAGTTAAATGTACTTTTTTGTTGAATGTTTTACAAATTAATTTTTCCCGCTGTGTTTCGTTATCATGAATCAATGATATAGCTACACATGTTGAATTTCTTTTAACATTTCATGACACATTGGATTGCAAAAAGAATAGTTACACTTGCCCTGTTCTTAATTCAATATTCAATCACCCCCACCCACTCTCTCTCTCTCTCTCTCTCTCTCTCTCTCTCTCTCTCTCTCTCTCTCTCTCTCTCATATATATATATATATATATATATATATATATATATATATATATATATATATATATATATATATATTTCTATACATCGATGAACAGGTTGCTCAGAACATCTGTTATGTTTGGCGAGGTAACTGACATAGGCAGAGAGACCTTCATAGTATCGCTGTTGTCTTGTCTCTTCTTGCTACAACATGAAGCAGGCTAAGGGAATTAAAGTTTTCCACGTGTTACATGATTGCAATATATAGGTGGAAGTTCACGTTGTATCAGATATGTGACCCAGTATCTGGATTTAATAGTTTTAATAGCTACAAAAAACAAATTTTACATAACCAACTCAAGGTTTAGCGAGGTGTAAAAAATGCAAAAAAATTACTATGGTTATTTGTTACAACAAAGTAATTAAGCAATATCCAAAACTAATGTTCATTTCGGCCATGTATGGATGAAAATACGATATTCATTCACATATCCAACCATACTTCAAAGTAATGGAAACGTTTACAGGACAGCATATACGAAAACTTCATTTTCTCAACCTATGAAAAAAGGAAGGAGTAGCAATCACCCCATTCTACTCAAATACAGCTGACAGACATTAGGAGTATGGACATAGAGTGATCCTTGATAGTTTCTTAAGTGGCAGCCTTCACCATAAGTGAGTTTGTTTCGGCTTCGAAAAATATAGCGTTTTGAATTTCCCAAAGTCGTCGCAATTAAGATTTCCCCAGAGTGACTCCCCACGTCGTAAAGGAACTTCGGAGGCGGATTCCGTACATATTACAACAAGTTTAAGAAATTAGCCAACGACTTAATTGTAGCTCTAAGTAGTGTAGTTGTGCCTCATACGATTATCAAACTTCATGTCAAAGATTCGTTCTCCAGCCACGTTGCTCACTCGTTGTCAACTTGATTGTGATGTGATGTGTCCAACGTGTGTTTATAACACACCCTTACTAAACCTCATCTATAGTATTATAATAATAATCATATTTTAAAAAATCCATTGACTTCCTGTTGTTCGGAGTTTGAGTCTAAAAAATATATAAGTCTCATAGGACCGTGGCTTGCATGTTTCTTTTCTCGGTGTACTGAACTTTCTACAGTTTATAGCGAGACAGTTCTGAATCAATCGGCTGTTTCACTTCTTTCGCTCTTTCACGCATACACAACATTCGCGGTTCACATGGGACTGCAGTGATTTAAAAAATTACTACATAAATACTAGAAATAGACGTGCAGGTTAGTAAGCTCGCCTCAATAGTAAGACGACCGGAGTTAGAGTCCATACTCCCCTTTTTTAACGGTAAGCATGTATTAGGTAGGTACCTCATAGTTCGCTGTGTAATGGGTCTTAATTATGGTAGAGAACTGCAGAGGTTAATAATCTGTTATCGATATACTGAGAACCTGAGACCAAACCCTACATTAGAAAATATATAATAATAAATGAGATTAAACCTTTGTCATTCACACACGCTATATATATATATATATATATATATATATTATATATATATATATATATATATATATAATAAATAATATATATGAAAATTTTCCAGCCCATGACGAAGAAGAAAGTGAAGGTATCGCATTTCTGGAAACAACATTGACACTGATTTCTAAAGACTTGCACACACTAAGATAGTCCTGTCCTTTTCCTTCATTGCAAATCCTTTATAATCTATATCCTTCTCCCCTTCTCGATTGCAACTCCTTGCAGATGGTTCATTTCTTCATCATTTACAGTATCACATTTTGCCCAAGAGCTAGACTTACGCCATCCCATGAATAAAGAAGAAATGTTGGAAAACCAAGAGCTCTTACAAACTAAAAGTTAACTATTACAACTAACCTTGGCAACAGTAAAAAAAATCTTTCTGCCTCTCTCTCTCTTCATCCTTAAACTAAAGTTACAATTCCCGTCTGCTAGACTGTAAATAATGTAATGATCTCAATGGAAATTCATCTTCTGCCATGGCAAGCTTATTATAAGACCTTTTTTACCCTTGGGGAAACGACTATTTAGTCCAGCATATAATGAGTAACGTTCTGAAAATTTTCAGATATTTTTCACTGACAAGCCAAGAATAATATAAATGCTCAAAGCAACTTTATAAAAGGTTAACCTTTATGTTCGGTGAGCTTAATATTCTTACATTATACTGAAAACATCACGTGAGCATGTTCAGTGAAAGAATCCCTGCATGTGTCCTAGTGTCTGAGAGTTTGCTTAAAAAAAAAAAATAAAATAAAATATATAAAAAAAACCGTTAAGTGCCACTACACTTCTTGCGTATTTTTTGCTTTTCTCTTCAACATCAACTCTTTTAACACCATTTGACTTTCTTACCTCGCTTCTTGCTTGTTTATCTTGGTACAATTATGCCTCAAAGAGCCGTTGAAAACAGGCACGTGACATCATTGCAAATTCAGGCTTTGTCATCATAGGATTCATAAGGGGAGGGGCGGGGGCTATTATGGCATTCATGAGCCGAGCTCATTAGGGGTCAGTTGCGTGCTGAATATATACTAAAAAATAATTATGAAACTAATGCAATACAATAAAGTTTAATGTTTACTTCATATATAATTATATATATACTATATCTATATCTATATATTATTTACATACATACCATTATATAATATATATATATATATATATATATATATATTTATATATATATATATATATATAGAATATATATATATATATATATACTATATATATATATATATATATTATATATATATATATATATATATATATAAGTAATATATATATATATATATATATATATATTATATATAAGATTATAATATATATTATATATATATATATATACAGTATAATGACGGGCCTTAGATTGAAGACGGCCAGCGCGCCTGGTACGGTGTTATTTAAAATCTTTAAAGTAAGTTAGTTATGTGCATAAAATGCCATAAACCAACATTCCTGTGCCACCCGGAACAAAAGTATAAATGCTGGTCTAAAAAGCTCGCATATATGAGCTTTTGTTACTAGGTGATTATCACCATTTAGACGGAGAACTTTTATCTTTTTAAATTTTTAATGGTTGAACCAATTAGTATTCATTTACATGGTCCGTTGTCGTTAAATACAAGAGAGAGAGAGAGAGAGAGAGAGAGAGAGAGAGAGAGAGAGAGAGAGAGAATGATCTGTACCTTAAGAAGATTCCCCTGCTAATGGATTCCGAAGCCTTGCTTTGGAGCCTCAATAAAGCCTTCGGGCTTCGAGATCTGTCCCAAGCTGCTCTTTGAGATGAGGTTTCAGTTACACAAGTCAATATGACCAGATGCTCCTTAAGCCCCGACGCCAGAGAGAGAGAGAGAGAGGAGAGAGGAGATGAGAGAGAGAAGACCTGAGATGGGGAAGGAAGGAAGGAGAGAGAGACGAGAGAGAGAGATAGAGAGAGAGAGAGAGGGGGGGAGAGAGAGAGAGATGTGGGGGGACTTCGAATGACGAGTCGGGTTAGTTGTTGGGAAATGGCAAATTTAGAGAACGTGAAGACTGGGATGTAAAGAAGATGAATCATCTTCCAGATATTAGAAGCAACCAAACAAGAAAAGATAATATTCACTAACCCTAAATTTCAGGCATTAATCATAAGAAGGACGCAATTTCGGGGGTTCCTTTCAGTAACAAAATAAGATCAATATTGTTCTCTATTTTGCATTTATATACCACCCGATAAGGGCTATGTTTCTAAGCTACTAAGTTGTTCTCTTGAGTTAAACCTCTCGCATTAACGAAAACTATGATAAGCTGTCACGTTTAGTTACATTCAGGATTGCCAGGGATTTTACAGATACAGAATATATATAAATATATATATATATATATATATATATATATATATATATATATATATATATGTGTGTGTGTGTGTGTGTGTGTGTGTGTGTGTATGTATATATATATATATATATATATATATATATATATATATATATATATATATATAGATATAGTATATATATATATACCATATATTATATATATATATATATATATATATATATATATATATATATATATATATATTATATATATATATATATATATATATATATATGTGTGTGTGTGTGTGTGCGTGTGTGTGTGTATATTTTCATTACAACTGTCTAGTACAGTAGGAATACCGCATACCATAGAGAGAGCGTTTATAAATATCCTAAAATGAAAACAGACCGTGTCCATATATGAATTTTACTTCTGCTCCTAAAGAAGAAAAAAAAAAAACAGCGTAGCCAAAAACACAAATTATGTTTATAATGAGTAAATGAAAAAAAAGGGATTGCCAACCACAGGACTTTAAGACTATGCCTGGGTGTGGTGGGTGGTTAGAGGTGTAGGTTGTAGATGATTTATATCCGAAAAAATTCGAACAAAGTAAGTGTGAAGAACAAAAAGAAAATAATGACAATGTGGCCCCTCTTTTATTAACACACGCTGCCAGGGTCAGTATTGAAAGACTCAACTGTAAATATTACCTTTTCTTGAAAATGAAATGCTACACCTCAGTGGCATTGATCTATTTCTTTTCTTCTTGCATAGTCTAATGCTATTGAAAATTTTTTTCAGAATAATCTCGGTGTCAAAGTTCAAGTCATACGTAGAGGTAAAAAAAAAACTGCTTTACCTTGACCAAGACTTTAAAGTATATAAAGCAAAAGCTCCACATCATGATCATCAAAGTTAGGTTATGGTTACAGGCTCAAGGATGAAGTGACCTTTTGAGGAGCAGATTAGCGGAGCTGTGCAAAGTCCGAATACTCTTGTTATTTACTGAGATTTCGTCACTTCAAAAATAATTTCAGACAAATTTGCCTTTCCCCAGGTAGAGCTGTTGTTGCATAGAAAAGCATTGCTGCATAAAATTTCTATTTTAGATAACGGAGAGATGCACTGTGTTCTTGTATCATACATTAATATTCACTGACAGAAGATCCTCTTTTAAACAGGTACTGTTAAAAGATACTGCTGCATCAGCCGAGTTGATTTTATAGATTGTTTTCTCTTATTTTCCTTTTGGCAAATTTATCCTGGTTACACGATAATTGGCAATTGAAGCAACCAAGAGGAAGCTATCATAAGGAAGATATAGAAAACAATCTATCCAGAACTCAGCTTTGAACCCAAGCATGACAGAGTTTGTCTGAGATACATTTGGTCCGATGGCCACGAGAGGGTTCGGCTCCCATGCACGGCGTCGCATCTTAACTTAGCAAGGGTCTGACGTTGGAAACGAATAGCCTCTGCCTGGCAAGATGTGGTAGGTACGAGGTACACGGCTCCATGTATATAATATTATGTCAATGCGCAAAATAGTTTCAGCATAT
>NC_087210.1:22709704-22734704 GCF_015104395.2 Macrobrachium nipponense
TCAGTTGAAAAGGACGTAGCGATACATGGTAAGACAGTTCTCTTCGCCATCATCTGTTAACCAGAAAGAGATCTGAGGTCGATCATAAGCCTGGAAAAATGACTAGAGCCTTCTCCCTAAAATAAACTAAGATGTCTCTGTTGAATTTACTCGCGAATTACCTACCCATGGTGGAGCGTAGTCATTTTGAAAAAGACATGAGGATAGAAAGCCCATCCCAAAACAATATCCGAAAACCGACAGGAAAACAGTGGTGTCATCACCTCCTTTACATATTGTCAGGTAAGTAAAGATACGAGTTCTTAAAACTTCGTTAATATTATTGTGCTCTTGTGTGAAACTGAATTCTCACGGGAACTCCGTAAGTCCCCTGCATCGTCCTCGACAAGCACAGTCTATTTCGGTATGCGCCTGAAAGCAGTGGAAAATTAAGTTTTCTCTTTTTCCGGCGTCTTTTTCTTTTCATTTAATTGAAATAGCGCGCCTCCACATTTCCCTTTGGTGTAGGGAGCTTGGGTATAAAAACTACGGTATGTAAATGGAGCTTCCATGACGGTAGCAAATCGTGACCCAATGGTAGAGAGACCTTACCTTACAGACCTTACAGTTCGATCGGGTTGCCCCAGGTCCCTCAGTGTGAGGCACCTCTAATGTCTACCAGAGAGTTGCTAGTACATCTTCCGGTATATTTTGCATCTTCCAATCTTGGATGGTCTGGGATGCAGTTTAGATATTTGTCGAGCTTATTCTTAAACACATCTACGCTCACTCCTGATATATTCCTCAGATGAGCTGGCAACGCATTGAATAGACGCTGTATTATCGATGCTGGTGCGTAGTGGATTAATGTCCTGTGTGCTTTCCATTATTTTTCCTGGTATTGTTTTGGGCACTATTAATCTACCTCTGCTTGCTCTTTCTGATATTTTTAGTTCCATGATATTTTCTGTTATTCCTTCTATCTGTTTCCATGCCTGAATTATCATGTAGCGTTCTATTCTCCTTTCTAGACTATATAATTTTAATGATTGTAGTCTTTCCCAGTAGTCAAGGTCCTTAACTTCTTCTATTCTAGCTGTAAAGGACCTTTGTACACTCTCTATTTTGTGCAATATCCTTTTGATAGTGTGGGTACCATATCATATTGCAAAATTTCAAGTGGACTAATACGAACATATGTTTTATAAAGCATAATCATGTGTTCAGCTTTTCTTGTTTTGAAGTGCCGTAACAACATTCCCATTTTTGCTTTACATTTTGCCAAAAGAATTGCTATTTGATCATTGCATAACATGTTCCTATTCATCATCACACCAAGGTCTTTAACTGCTTCCTTATTTGTGATTGTCTCATTATTAGGTCCCCTATATGCATATAGCTTTCCTTCTCTGTCTCCATAATTTATTGATTCAAATTTATCAGAGTTAAATACCATCCTATTTTCCTCTGCCCAATCATATACTTTGTTAAGGTCTCTTTGTAGAGCGTTCCTATCTTCATCACAAGTAATTTCTCTACTTATTCTTGTGTCATCAGCGAAACTACTCACTACCGAATCCTTAACATTACTGTCTATGTCTTCAATCATAATAACAAACAGTATTGCAGCTAACGCCGTACCTTGTGGCACACCGGATATTACCTTGGTTTCATCCGATTTCTCATCGTTTGCAATAACTATCTGTTTTCTGTTGTGTAAAAATTCTTTTAACCATCTTCCTATTTTATCTACGATATTGTGTTTTCTAATTTTCTTTGCTAATATTATGGTCTACTTTGTCAAAAGCTTTTGCAAAGTCTAGATAAACCACATCTGTTTCATTTCCGCTTTTCATATTTTTGAATATGTTCTCACGGTGGACTAACAGTTGGGTTTGTGTACTTTTTCCGGGTACGAAACCGTGTTGTCCTATATTAAACAAATTATTTTTTATTAAATGTTTCATAATATTTTTCTTCATTACCCTTTCATACACTTTCATAATATGTGATGTTAGACTCACAGGCCTATAATTACTTGCCTCAAGTCTTGATCCACTTTTGAAAGTAGGGGTGATATATGCTAATTTGTGCTCATCATAAATCTTGCCTGTATCTACACTTTGTCTTAATAATATTGCAAGTGGCTTTGCGATAGAATGAACTACTTTCTTTAACAAAATAGCAGGGATTCCATCAGGCCCTGCAGCAGCTCCATTTTTAATTTCATTAATTGCCTGCACAATATCAGCTTCATTAATTTCTATGTCAGCTAAATATTCACTATTTTCGTCCCTTACTTCTATATCATTATCTTCATTATCTATTCTAGGGGTGAATTCTCTCTTATATCGTTCTGCCAGTATGTTGCAAATTTCCTTTTTATCATTCGTTAATCTCCCTTCAATTCTCAGAGGGCCTATTTCTGTTCTTCTTTTATTCATCTTCTTCGCATATGAGTATAATAGTTTGGGGTTTTGCTTGATATTTAATAGGGTTTTTTCTTCCAATTCCCGTTTTTCATTTTCTTTTGATTGTATAATCTTTTGTTCTGCATTTTCTATCTTACTTTTTAGTTCTATAACTTTCCATGCATTTTTTTCTTTTGCAAGACCTTTTTTCCACTTTCTGATTTTCTGGAACAAGATCCTTCTGTCTCTTGGTATGCATGAATGATGTTTACTTTTCTTCTTCGGTATATATTTATCCACTATTTTCTCTAATATTTTATATAATATCCCCGTATTTACCCTTATGTCATCGCTTACGAAAATGTTATCCCAATCTTTGTTTAATTCTTCATTTATTTCTGACCCATTTTATATTTTACTGTAGAAGTTGTATTTTCCATATCCTTCCCACTTTTTTCATTTCTTGCTTATCTCTGTTTTCACTTGCTTTGGAATGAACTGTTAATTCTATGACATTATGGTCTGAAATACTCGCATTATAAACTATTATTTCTTTAACATAATTCACCTCGTTCACAAATACTAGGTCTAAAGTATTTTCCTTTCTTGTTGGCAGGTGATTTATTTGTTGAATGTTGTATTCTAGTAGCATATCTAATAGCTTTTCGAATTGCCTCTTATCTTCTGCACTACTATTACTCTCTTTTTTATATGTATAAGTACATCCACAATCTCCTATTCGTTCTTTCCATTCTACGAAAGGAAAGTTGAAGTCACCAGATAGGAGAATAGTCCAGTCCTTGTGATTTCTACATATATCATCCAATTTTTTCAATTATTAAGTCAAACTCTTTAGTATTAGGAGGTCTATATATTACTATGTTCATTAATTTTTCAGATTCAAATTCTACCGCTATTAGTTCACATTCTGAGTTACTATATTTCTCATATATTTTCCTTGTTTTTTGTCTTTCCCATATATTGCGGTTCCCCCTTGATTCCTATTTTTTCTATCTGATCTATAAGTTTGGAACCCTTTTATTTGATCATCATTCCCAGTCTCTTGGGAATACCAGGTTTCACTTATATTCATTATATCTATTTTCTTTTCAATTTGGGTTAGTTCTTCTAAGTACTCTATTTTTCTTTTTGAGTTACTCGTAACTAAACCCTGCGCATTCATCACTATGATGGTTTGCGTGTTTTCTCCTTCATTTAATATTGGTAGTAATAAGGATTTTCCCATGTCTCTTTCCTGTTCTGGTATGTTGTTCTTTTTTTCATTTCCAGAAATTCTGACATTAAAAAATCCAACTTTTCCATAACATTTGTTCTTCCTTCATCATAATTATTAATTTTGTGTCTGAATCTGCAATTTTCTCCATATCTGCAATATCCTCTTGCATAATAAAAACAGTTATTATCTCTTGAGTAGAATCTTGGAGCTGATGCATTGAAATTTTTTGCTGACATCACTGCATATCTCATTGGTGGTTTGCTTTTCTCTTTTACCTGATATTCTTGATTTCTCTCTTTATTTGTTTCTTTCTTATTTTGGATTTTATTACTTGGTTGGTTATTTATTTGATTATGATTCATGGCTACAGGGTGCATATATTTGCATTTTTTGTCGAACTTACATCCTTTTCCTTCTTTTAGGTTTTTGCATATTTTTGGATGCAGACCTCTGCAATCATCCCCATATCCATCTAGGTATGCACATTTACCATATATTTCATAGTTGTGACATACCTTAGGATGTTTGTAGTAACATCTTTCTCCAAATCTGCAATTCCCTCTTTTCAAAAGGTTGCAGATTTTGTCTTTCTTGTCTATTTTTTCCTCTTTCCCGTCATTGTGTAGATCTGGGTAGAGCCTCTTCGGATTTGCTTTTCTGTTGCCATATCGTAATTTATTTCTTCGTAGGTATGCTGCTTTATTGCCTCATATGTAGTATCAATGAGTATCTCTGCATCCATACTTTTATCTTGTTCTTTGTTTTCCTTATTTTTTTTCTGTCATTTCATTTTTGTTTACTTCTCTTCCGTTTTCCTCTTCTTCTTCTTCTTCTTCTTCTTCTTCTTCTTCTTCTCTTCCTCTTCTTCTTCATCCTCAACTATTTGTACATTCAATCTTGATTTAATAACATTGTCTATCCATGATAGACATGTTGAACAAAAAATTTTTGTATCTTTTCTCATATCTTGTATTACCTCAGCACACTGTGGATGGGTCGGAATGTTGCATGCAGCACATTTTCTGATTAGGTTTTGTGGATTGACTATGCTATACCAAACCTTACACAGTTTGCATGCTTTTGGCATTCTTTTTCCTAATGCGTCAATTAGGATATTCACAAGATTCACCTTATTCATTTTCTTTGTCGGAATATGTTGGTTTATGTATATTTTCTTTATGAGTCTCTTGACCACTTGGATTTTATTTGGAACTTCTTCAATTATTTCAAGATGTTTTCATTAGATTTGTTCCAGTTTGAAGGATTATATCCTTCTAATATATCTATGAATGCTTTTGTATCTTTTTGGTTAGGACTGTTGCTGATTTCATAGATGAGAAAATGCCAGTTCCCTTCCTGCTACCTCATCGTATTGCGAATCTGCTAAACACGCTAAATTACGCCATCTCTTCCCGCAGTTGGAACTTACTGCCATCTTGTTCTGATTTACAGTATTAACTAACTTAGAAGACGCTTTATCCTACTATTTTCACACTAATCTTATCACCGATAGTTCACGAACACTTCTAGATATTTCTCAAATTCTAGTCGTATGTTAAACTTGTGATATCTGTTGATTAATCTGATTTCACGCGGGAACGTCTCACCAAGCAAGATGGCTACTACGAGAAAGAGAGAGAGAGAGAGAGAGAGAGAGAGAGAGAGAGAGAGAGGAGAGAGAGAGAGAATAGATAATATATATAGATATATTATATATATAGATATAATATCGCTATATATATATATAGTATATATATATAAATATAATTATATATATATAGATATATATATATATATATCTATATATATATATATATATAATATATATATTATATATATAATATATAGAGATATTATTATATATAATATATATTCGATATATAGATATATGATATATATAGATATTATATATTAGCTATATTATATTATATTATAAACATATATATATTCAGATATGTTGTGGCAGTAGATGTTGAGCGTGTCTGTAACACATGCCGTATGTTTTTGGGAAAATTACTTTGAGCGATACTTCTCTCTCTCTTCTCTCTCTCTCTCTCGCCTCTCTTCATCTCTCTCTCTTCTCTCACTTCACAGGTATATGGAGCCATTAAAAGCGGAAGCATCTTTTGCGAAGTCTGAAGGGTCTCCAAGATCAGAAAGTAATCCAAATTCTGCAATATTCAAGAGGTATTGCCCAAAGAGTAGGTGTTGCAAGTAAAAACTCATGGTTATTATTGGTGCCAAATATTTCTGTAAAGATATATGCTTGCACACACAAACACAGAAACATACACACAGATATATATATATATATATATATATATATATATATATATATATATATATATATATATATATATAAATATGATGTGATGTATGTATGTATGTATGTGTGTGTTTGTGTATGTGTGTGTGTGTGTGAGAGAGAGAGAGAGAGAGAGAGAGAGAGAGAGAGAGAGATACGGAAACTGGCTGGTTTTGTATACCTTGGATGAATAAGAAAGTATTTTATGGGAAATGTTCAAATATTATGGAACTAATTATACATAATCATACTTACCTGAAAGAGGGAATATTTTGACGTAAAGATTTGGTATATTGTCCGTTAACACAGAACAGATGAGGAGTGGGGAAGTATGTGATATCTGATAATTACTTCGTTGAAGCGCATATAATAATAATAAAGATAGCTTTTATTAGAGAGGGATGGTTTGGAATCTGATTATGAATGTAATCGAGAAGGGTAAGTTTGGTGAAAAAGATTAGGAAATGGGGAGAGGTGGTTGAAAATGGGCTAGGACTAAAGTTGCATCAAGGGTGTTGGGTTGAGGGAGTTACAATAATATCGGGCCTATGAAAACGTATTTGATATGGGGCCGATATGAAGTTTAAACATTTCAAAAGTGGGGTGATAAAGAAATGAAATTCGCCTTTTTTTCGGAGAATGAAATATGAGATTTCAAGAACTACCATTGAACGGTAGAGGAAAAAAACAATAAAGGAGAGAAGCATTAACAAAATTGTTAATGGTTAGGAAAATTTCGGGAAGTAATGCAAACAGGAACTTTAAAAGGGAAAAACTGAATTAGAGTAAGTTGAATGTCAAGTCAACTGTCACGTGGCACATAACTCCTTTTGTAAAATAAGGAAATGGAGAGATGCAGTACCGAGTTACAGGTTATACATAGAAATGAATGATGCAAGAATATGAATAACTTGATATTGTTTATTTGGCAACTGAGGATGTAGTGAGGATACGTAACAGGGAAAAACTGAAGACTGGAAAAGCAAAACTAGTTGATGGGAATATACACAATAAGGATGGGTGCTGGGGTGAGATTGCTGACAAGACTGAGAAAGTAAGTCTGGATAAGAGAAAGGTTCTAAAGAAACGTTTTCCAGAAATATTTTCACCTAGCTCAATGGGAAAATTAGAATCATTAAATGGAAAATAATACATCTCCCACTACTGTTTTTAAGTCATTCAGTGTGCTTTCTCAATAAAAAAAAAATCTATAATGCGCAACCTGTGGTAGGTTTCCGCTTGAGAAAGAAAGATAGAAACACATGGAATGTTATAGAAAGAGCAGTGGAAGCTTTGGCAAGGAAGAAAACATTATAAGGAACTATCTGGTTTTCGCATGAAACTGGGGGAAACCTCTGATATTGCTGGTGGGGTTGCAAGAAAAAGCTTTAGCAAGTGGGATTTGTTGATTGATTTACATGTGTTGACGTAGAAAAGTGAATTGGTTATAGAAATCAGGTAAAAATTCATTATGTTTCCACGACGTTTGTATAATTTTATCGATGGAGCGATGACGGAGGTCAATGTGCTCAATAAGTGGATGTGCAAATTTTGTTAGAGAAGCATTTGAAAACTGACTATTTTTAGTTGATATTTGATGATTACAAGGATACTTGATTACTGTAAAGAAGTTGCAGGTAACAGTATAGGTATAAGAAAAAAGATTGCAAGAGGAGCCATCTGAATTGCAGTTTTAACCTCTATAGTTTAATGAAGGTTAATGGAAACCATAAAAATGGAGAAATAAGAACCAGGTACAGAATGGAAGTTGCTGAGACCCACAGGAACTGGAGAAGAATTGCTACTGATGATAGTAGGGCAGAGAAAACGGACGGCACAGGTTATGTGAGGTGATATAGTTAATCGCAGGTCAGTACTCGGAGAAGAAATATGCAAGGTAGGAAAACTTGCTGAAGAAGTGAATGAAAGTGAAAAGGGCGATGCTGATGTATCAAATTGAGTATCAAGGTAACCGGAAGGTCATTATTAGTGTTTATATATAATAACATAATGTCAAATGAAGCGTAAGCATGCCAAATGCTATTGCCCCAAAGGAAAGAAAAAGAACTGTTTGTAAATATGTGAATGAATATCAGTTCAGAAAGTTATAAATGAATCACTGTTATTATAGAATGTGAGTTTCCATACATCTATTCACATATATCGATGTGCTGACAGAAAGAACAGAAACACATCATCAAACACACGTACATAGAGAACTTACAGCACGTGGAAACGTGTGAGACGCCGGGAACCTAGCCTCCACAGGAGCCTTTTTAACAGTCAAGTCTTCCGCGGCAATAAGGGAAGAGGAGATAAGAGGATTTCCCTACTTTCTTGGCCAAATGGTGGACGACGAGACGGCTGTTTACAATAACAAATTTTGAAACCATTCTCTCTCTCTCTCTCTCTCTTCTCTCTCTCTCTCTCTCTCTCTCACACACACACACACGCACATGCACACAATCTGTTGTTCTTTTGATGATGTCATAATTGCATGATCTCAGTTTTTTTATCTCTCTTTCTTTTCCTGGTTGTTTGTTAAAAAAAATGCTATCATTTTTTCCCCGTATAAAATTCCTTTTACATATTCACACTAGTTTGAATACTGAAAATATTTTTCATTGCTTAATTATTTTCTGCGACCATAAATTTGCAGGCTCTACGACCTCCTTATTAAGAGTAAAATGTTTAATAACTTTTCTCATACGTTACTGGAATATTCTTAATTGAAGGAGCTGGAAAAGGACAATTTATTTACATCAGAATAATTTGAGGATCACTTGCTTTTAAATTACATAATCCCGGAAACATTCATGAATTCAGTTTTTCACAAAAAGTCTTTCGGTAATATTTTATTTGAAGTGAGTTCTCGAATGATACACACGCACACACACAAATCAGTATGCATATGTAATATATATGTATATATGTATGTTTATATACACATTATATATATATATATATATATATATATATATATATATATATATATATATATGTATATATATATATGTATGTATGTATGTGTGTGTGTGTGTGTTTATGTGTGTGTAAAAGATGGACTATGCATATTCAGCGAAAAGTAAACAACACCTTAAAATTCAGGAAAGACTGAAAGATACCAAAGATTCCAAAAATGACAAAACATATTGTGTAAGAATGGTAAAAACAAAACTGAAAATATCCGGGAAAAATAATAAGAAAAAATCAGCAAACTGAAAAAGGGTTCTCTGATCACAGGGAGAAATGCAATTTGCACAGAAACTTGCTTTGAATGCTTATCCAATTGAACCCTGAGCACAGACGAAAACGTTAAACAAATTCGTGCGTCAAAGGGAATTTTAATGTCATGGTGCTCCTGGTGATTTCGAATGTATATGAAGCACAAATTAATGGAGTTTGGAACTGACAGAAAGAATTATATGAAAAAGATGAACACAAAGAGAGAGAGAGATAAATTGAACTGTTCTTATATGAATTAAAAAGAGATCGATTAAGATTAGTATTGAATTTACGTGAATTCCTTAAAGAAAAATCACTTAATTCGAATAATACCATAATAAACTTCACATAATTAACCAGACAATACATCATCAAATTTAGTATAATTTTTCTTTTTTGAAGAATTACCGATAATTCACTTTTTTCTCATTTATTGGAAACCATCACGAGTTAACAAAAAAACTATATTTCAACCATCAAACTGACACGAATTTTAATCTTTAAGGAATTCTTGAGGGGATGGAAGATTTTGGTACCTTTTTTTTTATATAAGAGGCAGAACCAATAGATAAAACAGGTGCTTCATTGTCAGAGGGCATGTTTTTCTCTTAAGTAATCAATACTAATGGAAAAACACTTAAAACACCTTAATGACAGCCAAACGTTTACGGAAAATGTAGCGACGAAAGGGAATTTTAAATATTACTTAAACCATAGACAAAATAGAAAATTAACCGCATTTTCTTGATGAAATAGATACCATAGTTTACTCGACAGACATGAAATTATTCATTTTATACTTAAGTGTAAACGTTGCGTTGCAGTATTTGACGTTTTGAAGCCATAGTTTATAATAAACAAACTATTTATGAAAATGAAAATTAAATACAACAGAGATGATTATAGGAAAAATAGGATTTTGGCTAAGGCAATAAAGAAGGAATACTGAGCTAAATTAGGGGGGGACGGTTTTTTTTTAGGTAATAACTACTTGGCCCAAAATGTTAAATGTACGTATTTTCACACCAGAATTTGATATGAGTACATATTAGCCACGATTCATTCAAAACAGACAATATATATTTGTTAAATTAAAGGAACTGTCTTACTCTATTATCTCTCTTTTTAACAAATAAAATAATCGCGAATCGTGTTTTATCAAGCCATAGTAATTCATTTAGGCAAATTAAGAGAAAAGAACATTATAATTTGCGAGCAGGATTCTTTTAAAAATTTAGGCCACCATCAACAGCACTTTGCTTTTATACAAAGTCCCATTTGGTGTCACTTTTTACAGTGCCAGACGGCCTCCTGTTATTCTTCAGTTAGAGAAACTTTTTTGGCCGTTATTTCTCTTCTCTTTTATATCCACCATTCTTCCATGCCAAATTTTTATTTTATTTTTCTTACATTCTGACTGTGCATTTTTCTGGTACTTATTATATTAAATACAAAATCACCCCGTCCTACCTCCGTCTCTCTCACTCTCTCCTCGGGATACAAAATATCATTGATTTTGCAAATTATATGAAGAGGATCATGCAGCATATGCAATAAACAAACACGCACACACATAACATACACGCACAAGCATATCGCACAAACACACACACACACACATATATATATATATATATATATATATATATATATATATATATATATATATATATATATATATATATATATATATATATATATATGTGTGTGTGTGTGTATGTGTGTACATGAGTCTATATAATAACAAAAATATTGAATGGTAAAAACTATTTTGTGCTTCTGAATATATGAAGAAATACGACTGATGAGGATCTTAATCTTTTCGTGTTCTTAAATGTTCAAAATTATGACAGATATATTTTAGTAAAAATTGCATTCAAACAAAACGATTTATTTTAGGAAGATTTTGGGGAATTGTTCGTAAAACAGAAGAGTTTCTTGTTAATCTTTACGTATCCTTGAAACAGAAAGCAAAGTTACGCTGTAAAGCAACGCTAGAAGCAGAATTAAGATAAATAGTAGTAACAGAGAAAGCTCTCTGAATAAAAGTATATTCCTTCAGTAACAATGTATTATTTGCAATGCATCAAAGGATAATAAAACAGTTTTACATCCTCAATCGACTTGCTATGAATAAAAGCTCAAACCAGTGGTGCGAGGGGCGTTCAATAAGTAATGCAACATAATTTTTTTCTTATCCAATTTTTGTTACAAAAAAAAACGGACATTTTTTTTGGGGGGGCGACATCATTATCCATTTACGTGTTTTGTCTTATATATTCATCAATTTCAGATAGACAACGACAGTATAATCTGCTATCAAAAGGAGGTCTATGACTGAAGTACCTTCCAAACAAAAAGCAGAGACTAAATTACTTTTGGCGGGAAAAGAAACCGTCACAAATGCTCACAGGCGCTTGCAGAATGTCTACTGAGACCTGGCGGTGGATAAAAATGCTGTGAATCATTGGGCGAAGTGTTTCATCATCAAAAGAACACGGAAATCTTCTCTGATCTCCCGTCCTGACCTGCCGCACACAACTGGGCGCTGGAATGGTGGAACGCGCGAAGAACTCAGCGGCCACAACCTTTGAATACCTTAGATTGTGGACAATTGTGTTGGCACTACTGACAGAGCTATCAAGTTCAGCATCGAGTTGTTTGATTGTGATTTTCCGATCACCTCGAATAACAGCGTCCGAGTGTTCCGCAATTCGGCTGAAGACAGACACTTTGCCTAACGATTTACAGTGCTTTTATCACTGCCAAGTATCTGTAGACCTTTAGGCGCCTATGAATATTCGTGATGGTCTCTTTTTTTCCGCAAAAGGAATTTGTTTCTGCTCTTTGTTCGGAACATACCCGAGTCACAGATACCCCTTTTGATAGCTAATTATCTGATTATACTGCAACCGTCTATAGGAAATCGAATAAACACTGCCATAACGCGAGAATAGTGAAGGATATCTCACACAAAATTTCAAACTTTCTGAACAAAAATTGGCTAAGAAACAAATGGCTGCATTACTTAGTGAACGCTCCTCGTAATTCATTTGCTTCGCTAAATTCTCTCAAATTTCAGAGTGATGTTTTACTTCAGAGTGATGTTTTTAGTGAGCAATTGTTTCCAGGGAAAACTGAACCATGTAATTAAACTCTAAGACCACTCCAGGACAGCGATTCTTGATATGTTCCCAGGATATAATTGTCTGAGAATAAGAGATGTTTCGATATGCGTGTTTTCATGATGTTATTGCCAAAAGAAAATACATAAAGCAGGGGTTGCTAGGCTCATCAATCTATGGTACCTTAAAGAGATGATTTTACAACTAGTGTTAGTGGTAGAGTATTAATAAGTGGTAGACAAACTTCCGGCTTCAGTATCACAATAAAGGATTCATGAGCAATGGCAAACGACTTTTAAATATACTGGTAAAAACTACCCAGTCCCTTTCTTTTTGTAATCTAGGGTTATGTAAGGGATAAAAACTTACCCACTCTTGCCATAGAAATTGTATTCGACGGAAGACACAAAGGGAATGGAATCAAGGGGCTCTTTCAGATGGAGAGAGTCAGAATGAGACGATTAGGGCAAATGGTTTGAAATAAACAAGTTTAGGAAAACACTGAGAAATTATTTCATCATATTTACTAATCAAGATTCTCCAGGAAGGAAAGAGAAATATTTCATTCCTTGTCGGTAAAATAATTTAAGGTGGAACAGTGCAGCCAGAAGACTAGTAATATTGCAGACACTGTTATTACTTAAAAAAAAATGATCATCATAATAGACTGGAGAGAGAGAGAGAGAGAGAGAGAGAGAGTTCTATTCCCTAATATACGTATATATATATATATATATATATATATATATATATATATATATATATATATATATATATATATGTATGTGTGTGTTTGTGGTGTATGTATTCTGTGCCTGAGCATAAGCGTGCGTATGTGTATACTAAGTGATAAAGAAGGAGAAAGAAAGGACGCAGAACCAAATTTTCCAGCCAGAGCCTATGCAAATATCTACAGGCACAGGGAAATGCGACATCTTGCAGAATGTCATATATATCACACACCTCCTGCTCTGACGCAGGATGACGGTTTTTACCTTCAACTTCCTCCCGGAAGTACTCTCCTCAACCTTTCCTAGTTCTCTTCCTTTACTTTCTCCTTCTTGCTGGAGATATTCGACTTTGGAACTTTCCCTCTCACACAAATGGACTTTTGGACCTGCCATTTTTGGCGCAATATTCGAGTTGGAATCCTCGCCAAGCTTGTTTCTCGTTGCATTCCTTCTGTCTTCTGAAAGTTACTTTCCCTTCGTTGCAGATTTCTTTACTGTTGTTTTCGCGGATTGCTTATTTTGCTCAAGCACCTTTTTGTCAATATCTGCGAGTGATATTGCCCATTATAATCTCTCTCTTGGTATCTTTCCATCTACTCGCAAGTACTTAATTATCACGAGGTTCTCTAGATTTCCTTACGGTGTATTTTAGATGGAATTCCTCCTTCATCCTCCTTCCATTAATCAAAATTTCTCTCTCTCTTCTCTCTCTCTCTCTATCTCTCTCTTTCTCTCCTTCTCTCTCTGCGCTCTCTCTCTCTCTCTCTCTCTCTCTTCAGTGTTGTCAATAACGTATGACAATCAGGAAGGTATGACTCAGTTCCTGTTTTCAAGTGGGAATTTCCTGGAGGTAATTTTTCTGAGGTATTTGAGTGCTTTTATATAAACTGAAATCGTAAGCGTAAGCAAACGTCAAACATTAACAAACACTTACAAAACAGTAAGGTTTATTAGTTCAATAAGAATTGTTATGCCAGTATGGTCCATTATTTACCTTTGTATTTATCTTGCATGCTATTGCATTTACTTCCTCTTGGAGTATTTTTTATTTTTTTCGCTGAAATCTGATCATTTAAAATTTTTACATGTAGTTACCTTGGATAGAATGCATTAACTCGTAACAGAGTGGGGTATCAAATTCACTTCAGTCGATATTTTCCATCCTCTGTTTCGTCTGGGGTCATTAGTATTACTTTTTTCTGTTTTCTTTGTATTAATCTTTCGTTCCGACTGACCAATCCCTATAAAGACATTTTTCCTACAGTTATACTCAAATAAATCATTGGAGATGCTTCGAAAGCCGGCGTTTCATGAATGTTCTTGAAATTAGGAAGAGGTGTATTCCCAATAATTAGATAGCTCCTAGCAGTGGTTCCCAAACTTTTTTCTGTCCTTTCCCCCTGCACCGAGTTCAACCATCCAGATTTCTCCTTTCATGTGTAAGAGGGAAAGAGTAGTTAAAACACATTGTGACTATTTACTAATTTATTTTTCAAATGTACAGATTTACTGATAAAACATATAGTTACAGAGTAAAGTGGATAGAGGGAGGTTAGTAACAACTAACCGCATAGCCATAGTGAGCGGTTAGTAACAAATAAAAGGACTTTTGTTTGCATTTCTACTTTAGAAAATCCAACTGAGACTTTTTTTAGTTAGTAGGTAGTGTAATTATTTCCCACTGTTGCTTCAAATTTCCCCCACCCCAGTTTGGGAAACCACTGTTAGTATTTGATCATATAAGTAGTGTTTATGCCTACCCGGCTACTACATTAATGCTACAGTTACAAAATTCTATTTATTATACTAATTTTTATTTTTATCATACTATCCATATTGTATATAGTTATTGGTTTACTTCATTATCAATATACTTATATATAATTATATATATATTTTTATATATATATATATATATATATCTATATAATATTATAATATATATATATTACACATATATTTACTATATATATATATATATATATATATATATAAATATATGTGTATATATATATATATATATATATATATATATATATATATCTATATATATATATATATAATATTAAAATTTGAAAAAAATTAATCTTTTGAATTTTCACACAAAGAATTCAGGTCCACAGAAAATTGGACGAAACTATTCAAATCAATTTCACAGTGAACGACTTCGGGCTTTTCTAATAATTCCGCATCCATATATCCAGCGATAAATATTTATTGGCTTGTTAAAAAAAGAAATACTCAATTCGATATCGTCCTTGTTTTATTATCCATATGTTATACTTACTACATACATATATCACAATTAATAATATCACAGTTACTATAAACATATACTTGGGAGGACATTCGTCCGGACATCGATATTTATCCTTCCGAATTTGAAAAAAGTACATTTCAACTGGCATCACGTGTCCATGAATTTCCACACAAGCAACTTCATACAAATGGGCCACTTACCAAAATGAGTCTGGACGCGAGTTTTCATCGAGAAGCAATCACGAGCGACAACTGCAAGTTCATCTGCGCAGCAAAGAGACCAAGACTGCAATAATGTTCAGTCCTGAGAAAAGCAGGAGAGGGAAATTCGGTTAAGCATATATGAAAATATATTAATTCCCGGAGGTAGAGTGAATTAGATATTAAAGGACATTTGTAGCTCGATGTATGTATATGAGTCACGGTAATGTAATATGACTTAAATATATAATATATATATATATATATATATATATATATATATATATATATATATATATATATATATATATATATATATATATATTTTTTTTTTTTTTCTTCTTCTTCTTTCTTTTTCTAATCATGAGAAGACCTCGATACGTGTTACTTTCTTTATAGATGGAAATTCTCCTGACGATTTAACAGGAATTTCCCTCTCCTGCTTTTTTCCTCAGGACTGAACCTATATTGGATCGACACATAGGTTACTTAAGGTCCGAATCGACAGTCATAGAGCTATCAGATATAGAACTGGCACTAAGCTTTCGAATCCCCGAATTTTCCCACATAAGGGATCATACCGATAAATGTAGGTATTCGATCCAGATACAAGGACTTTCAGGTTTTGGGCAGAGCTTCCAATCACAAGGTTTTAACAATTAATGAATCTTTGTTTATTAAAAAAACTAGTCCCTCACTGAACACCCATGTCACGTCTACACCTCTTTACCTCTCGTGAACTGCTTACGTTTTTTGTTAGTCCTTCCTCTGTCTTCACACTCAACGGTTGGTCCTTATTTGTGTTTTAACTGTGATTGTTTTATTGTACTTTACATTGTATATTTTAATATTGTAGCTTAAATTTATTGTACTAATTAGATATTGTTACTTTTTAGCTTGAAAATGAGGCCTCTGGTTGGCTTCGAAACGTTGCAACTTAATAAATATGAGTTCCTTGACCTGTTGGTGTGCTTCCCCTACCTTCATTGTATATATATATATATATATATATATATATATATATATATATATATATATATATATATGTGATGTGGTGTGTGTGTGTGTGTGTGTGTGTGTGTGTGTGTGTGTGTAGATTTATATATAAAATGAGATTTTACGTAGTGATATTATTTCTATTATTAATAAATATATATTGTTCAATGCAGCCTTAAAATGTAATGGGTTATTGCACTGTGCCGTCGGTCATAAAAAACATTAATATGCTAAGTTTTTTCTGCATTTCATTTCATCGGATAACGCTTAAGAATAACCAAATTTTCCGTCACAAAAATATCAAGCGTTGAAATTAGATAAAAAAAACAGGTAAAAATTACGCCGAAGTTTTCTTCGGTTTATACAGTGTATAATGTTGTATGAAACGCTCACCACGGTCCATGAAACTCAGCAGCAGCTCATGAAAATTTCATCCACTGCGCGATGGTGGCCTGAGATGTTGGCACCTATAGCAGTACCAGACGCATGATCCATGGCTAAATTTAAGCTTTAATAAAATCAAAACTACTGAGGCTAGAGGGCAGCAATTTGTTATGTTTGATGATTGGAGGATAGATGAACAATGTAACAATTTGCAGCCTTCTAGCCTCAATAGTTTTAAGATCTGAGAGCGGGGAGAAAAAGTGCAAACAGACTTAACTTAAAACGAGCTCTCAAGAGAGAGAGAGAGGTTTTGTCAACAGACGAGTTAGGTTCTTGCTCATCACGTAGCTAAAAGAAGACAAAATTTTATGGCTCCTATTTGCGTGTTATCAACTCATAACTACTTGGGAGAGAGGCAGTTAGCTCAAAGAGGTGAGACCAGACTAATCTGGGAGCATAATGGCAGAGAACATAGACTTTCTTTCTTAGCCTCTATGATTAATACAGTTCTCTCTTATTCTAAGGATATGAATATTAGCATTAAAATTAAGAACCCTCACATGAGAGAGAGAGAGGGGAGAGAGAGAGAGAGAGAGAGAGAGAGAATGTAATGCACGAGATAGAGTATATTCCTATTTTAAAATGATGCAAACTGGTTAGACAAAAATATATAACAAAACTTTTCATTGGTGTAATCTTCCAGAAGAAAATCATTGTTTTTTGTGGTTGAGTTTTGGCACAATTATTTTGCCGGGGCTATAATTAACTCGGCTTAACACTGAAAAGTGGTATCTTACAGTTATTTGACTTTGGTAAGATTTAAACTAAAGATTTAGTGTCTTATAGATATTGTACTAAGAAAAACTATTTTTTAAGAACAAAGTCTAAGTGACAGAATTCACCTGAAATATATTCATTCCACAATCGCCACACTGAACATAAATGGCTAGGAAGGAAGCGGAAGATTTCCCAGCCTACCTAAGCCAGACTTATTAAAAATGTCTTTTTTTCAGTGTCCCTGGATCACAGAAAATATTTTTTTTCAAATTAATTCGACCGTTGCTGAGTTCTCAAAGTTTTTGATCTTATCGCTTGCCATTGTACAACACTCTCTCTTCTCTCTCTCTCTCTCTCTCTCTCTCCTCTCTCTCTCTCTCGCTCTCTCTCTCTCTCTCTCTCTCTTTAAGACCATTCTCTTACATATCAATCAATCGTTACCTTCCGCCGCAATCGCCTCATAGGTCATAGGGTTTACCTTGTAATATTCAACAGATGGAAAGAACAACTGGAAAATGAATAAAAGCAATTATTGAAAAAATGATGATGCTACTTTTCGTTACAATATTATTATTATTATTATTATTATTATTATTATTTTATTATTATTATTAATTATTATTATATTATTATTAAAAAACACATAATCACATGAGTCAATAAAATAAAATGGAAAAGTAAATCCACAATAATATGTCTGTTTGATCTTGTTATTTAAAATAACAACGATCAAACAGATATATTGTGGATTTACTTTTCCATTTTATATTATTATTATTATTTATTTATTTTATTTATTTATTTTCGACTGGGTGTTATTTATAGTGTGGGGTTCCATGTTGCATCCTGCCTCCTTAGGAGTCCATCACTTTTCTTACTATGTGCGCCTTTTCTAGGATCACACTCTTCTGCATGAGTCCTGGAGCTACTTCAGCGTCTAGTTTTTCTAGATTCCTTTTCAGGGATCTTGGGATCGTGCCTAGTGCTCCTATGATTATGGGTACAATTTCCACTGGCATATCCCATATCCTTCTTATTTCTATTTTCAGATCTTGATACTTATGTTCCTTACTTGGTCTGCCAGCCTCTGCTCTATTTGGGGGGTGTTATTCCTCTCATTCCAGATGTTGACCAACCTTCTTCTATATCCTCTCTCTCGTGCTTCTGATATAGCATCTTCATATTTCTTTATTTTCTTCTCTTGTCCATTTCTTCCTTTGGTTTGCTTCTGTAGCTCCAATCTCAGGCTGTTGGTTACTGTTGTTGTGGTGGTTAGTTGCTGGATGACGACCTCCAAGTACCTGACCGTCTTCCCCTTCAATTGGGTTGAATACCTGGTTGCCGGACGAAGCTCCTCTGTTGCCAGAGGTTCCATTTACGTCGTTGTCGTTTATTCCTTCATTTCTTAACATCATTGCTGAGTTTTGCTATTTAACCCATAGCTGGACCTTACCTCATCAGGGATAGGTACTCATTTACAGCTGAGTAGACTGAGGAAATTATGGTAAAGATCCTTTCCCAAGGAATCAACGCCGAGGAGAGCGGTCACCCATCCAACGACTGACCAGCCCCAATGTTGCTTAACCAGTCGATTGACGACCTAACCCACTCTGCCACTGCGCCACATTATTATTATTATTATTATTATTATTATTATTATTATTATTATTATTATTATTATTATTATTATTATTATTATTATTATAACAGCTCCATGTTAAGAATGCTACACTAAGCTCCAAAAACTAACGGGAGCAAATCACATGAATGAAAGTATAGAGAACAGTTAGGATTGAATGAACTCTACAAGTTGATATATACTAAAACAAAATCTATTTATGTGTTTAAACCCGAATTTGTGAAGAACATGAGAAATGATTCCACAGTTATTATACCAAAGGGGGAATGATGTATATTCAGTGAACGACGTGAAAGGTATAATTATAAGAAAAGGTTTTGTTCCATAAACGTTGTCTGACGAAGTCAAATATGATAGGGGTTCTCTAGGGGCTTTCTAAAAGGGTATACTAATCCACCGTATGTAAATCATAGTATGGCCAATTTTCAAGGCTTATAATAGACTCACGTACACTAAAGCAATTCACTACATAACTGATCTCTTTACTTATCAACAAGAGGAACCTACTATCAATAACATATTCATAAACACTAGACCCAACTTGTCCTTGCCAGGGATACCCGATTCCTTCTAGACTATTGAGTCTTATTTGTCATGTAATTTTCTATTTGAAAGACATTACAGTAAACTAAATCTTGTCTAGTATAGGAAACCATGAATGATCTGATTCTGTTTGCTACTATCTACCTTTGTAGGTGTTGCTATAAACACCAAACTTGGAAAACAGCTAGATGTGAATAACATCCGTGTTCCCTTGTCAGAGATCTCTCTACAATTTCATCTCCGCTTTCAAGGCAAGCGACAACAACCTTCGAATGAAAATGAAACCTTGGGCACAGTTACAGTTTCAAATTGCTGAATTTACAAGAGTTTGTGTCTTTTATTTATTCAAGAAACGATCATTCATTTTAGCATAAAAAGGAGAAACGTAATGCGTTATAAGGAGCGTTTGGGACTGCTTATAAGGCGTTCGATTTTCACTCGAAAAAGAAGCCATTTCACTGCACCACACAACATGCTCGGTTTTTGTGATCACGTGTTTTTTTCTTGGGTCAAAGGCTGTCTCCGGGTTCTCAAGAGGGGTCTGCTTCTCAGAAAGATGTTAATTAAGAATCAATGACTTCATTATTTCGTTTACAATTTAGCTTTCAAATACCTCAAGTTGAGTCATACGAAAAATTCTAATCGCCACCTGCCTGCTTTGTTTACATATGTTACAGGGAATATGTAAAATCAGGGATTTCACGAAATCACTAAGGAATATTTGAAAACACCAATTCGCTTAGTAACATTTGAACGCCGAGGGCTAGTACTAAACACGGTGAAACAGTGATTTATCCACACTGTTTCGCCGTGTTTAGTATTAGCCGTCGGGGATCAAATGTTCCTAAGCGAATTGGTTATTTCACATGTGCCCGATTACACATATTCCCTGTAACATATACAAATCACGCAAAATCTTGTGTAAAATGATAGGTTTGCAAGTAGAGTTTGATTTTCATATTGAAACCCTGTCGGGATCACAATGATTTTCCTCGCTTATTTTTTCTTGTTTGTAACACATAATCACTGTTTATATAGCAGACGTTGGTGACATTAATGTTATGTAAGCATTATGTAAAATGGAAATGGTATGTGAACTTGAATATCCATTATTGGTGTTATTAAAAACAAAACGCATTGATACTTAAGGCCCAACTAGATAATGTTCATGCGTTTAATCAGCTCTCCTTACTAATGAACGGAGAGAAAGCGAAAAATGAGGGGAGGGTTCTTCCCGAGTCCTGGCTTTACTATTTCGCCAAAACCTCTTGAACATCGCAGCAGTTTTGCTGCAAAAGTTGGATTGCTTTCTGATCTTGGAGGACCTTCAAACTTCAAAAAAGGTGGCTCCAGTTTTAATGGTTTCGATGCTCTTATGTTCGTGAAAGAGAGAGAGAGAGAGAGAGAGAGAGAGAGAGAGAGACGAGAGAGAGAGAAAAAAAAAGAGAGAGATTGAAGGGAGGAGAGGAAGAGAGAGATTGAAGAGAGAGAGAGAGAGAGAGAGAGCGTCGTTCAGATGATTTTCCTATAAAAGTACAGCTTGTATAAATTTGATATTAATAAACACATGCACACACACATAAATTTATCTAAATATATATCTATATAAGTGTGTGCAAATGTGTATTTATATATATATATAGATATATATATATATATATATATATATATATATATATATATATATATACTATATATATATATATATATATATATATATATATATATATATATATATATATATATATATATATATATATATATATATATATATATATATATATATATATATATATATATATATATATATAAAGGTCGGTGAAAACCGAGATTTTGAACAAGTACTTCGTGGTATATATTCTAAACTACGAAAATGCTTGTTTAAAGTCTCGATTTTCACTCACCTTACGTGGCTTTGTGATATTCTTAAGCATGTGTTCCCTCGTGCTATATTGGATATATATATATATATATATATATATATATATATATATATATATATATATATATATATATATATATATATATATATATATATAGTAGATAAACACACTTGAAATAACATTGAGATGTAATGCATATATGTGCGTGTACCACGCGGAAAATGAAATACGGTATTAATACCAAGCATTTTATTCCCCTAGGTACAATTACACATAAATACATTGTATCCATAAAGTCTCTTCATAATTTAAGATGTATATTACAAAAAACAATGATAAATATAAGATTTCTTTTATGTACTCAGCAGTTATCAAAAGTTTTTAAATCACACTGCACCTGTGTACTTCAGGTACATGTTGATGAAAGAGGTACTGCTAAATGGACCCCTAAAAAAACGGCTACTCCTGAAGAAAAGGCAAAATGTGCGTCATGGTATATTGAAACCCAACCGGATATGCAGACTCAGAGAAACTACAGAACTAATTATGGGGGAGATCCACCCCCAAGCCCGTCAATTCATGCATGGCACAAGAAAGTTATGGAGACAGGGTCAGTGATGGACAAAGGAAGGAGTGGACGACCAAAAACAGCTAAGAAAAACATCGATTGTTTAAAAAAGCCTTCCATCGTTCTCCTACAATTTGATCATAAATATATTTTTTCCTCAAGATCCTTTAGGAAAGTATGACCAAAAAATAATGGCTCTTGATCCTCTTCTTGTAAATGATATGAACATTTTGTGTTTTTCATCCACTGGAGACAAAAAACAACGGGCCATAAAAAATTAATATAAGGAAAACCATAATTTAAAAATCATTATTAATTTTGATTATTATTATATTATAATTTTGATTATTATTATTATTATTATTATTATTATTATTATTATTATATTATTATATTATTATTATTATTATTACTTATTATTGCAAAACGTAAAAATATTACTTTACAACAGAAGATTCTACAGATTAGAGAGTCACATACAAAATTTAGGGAAAAAATAAAAAAAATGTTTATCTATCGGTCTATATACATGTAAATAAATAAATTAACTAAATATACTCCTATATATCACATATATTATATATATATATATATATATATATATATATATATATATATATTGTGTGTGTGTGTGTGTAAAATACCTGTGTAAACTACAACTGATATAATAACGCAGAAAGACTAATAATTTTTTTTTTTCAGAATATTTCCTTTAGCGATTTTTCAACCACCAAAAAGCAGCACATAAAATAATGTAATAAAAACGATGGAATACAATCTAACTGGGACCATTAACAACGTAATTCAATCAATTAACTGAGCTTTGCAATAATCCCCATGACGGGAGCTCTCATAAATATGCCTGACAGATTTTTGGAATTCCAGTGGGATTGTTTCTTGTATGCCACTAACAGTTTCACAGAAGTAGGTAGTTTGCAGGAATGTGAAGTGGCGATTTTAGTCTCATTTGAAAAGAATGATTGATAACGAAAGACAAAAAATACCTGTGATCCGATTACGTAACTGAATTCAATAGAGGAATCCTTATAAAAAAATATTAACGGTAGTTAACTTTCTCTATTGGAGTTATCGTTTATTTTTCAGCCAAGTTATTTAGATATTGTTATACATACAGCGATATTTACTGTTACTTTTTCCTGTCCTACAAAATACCCTGAACGCATCGGCAGAATTACATCAAGGAAATCCTTTTATTGGTAGACAAAATAACATTAAATAGATTATTGGGTATAGAGATAGGGATCCAGATACGAATAAAAGATTTGGCACTTTTCAATGGTTTCAACACCAAATTCGATAAAATGCATGCACCAACGCCGGTAATAAGGTCAGCTGATATAATGATTTCTCTGAGAACATGCGTCTGTGACACAGTTACTTTACTTCCTATGCACCTGAATAATTTATAGAGCAATCTTTTTTATGTTCCCTTCATTTATGTGTTATGTGAAGGAATACAGTGAACTCGTAAATATTTTGGACGATCAATTTTTTTGAGGACGGTGACTGGATAGGTCGAGGTATGGTACCACCTGGTCCTTGGCAGGTCAGGAAAGATTTAGTGGCCTGTGATCAGCAACATGAGCTATATATTCTGTTCAGTAGTGACTACTGTGTATTACACATACTTTCCCAATCGTCTTTGACGCGTATTTTGCTCGATTTTGTTTTCCCAGTTCATGATCTTCGGCTGCCTACCTATTGTAGTTTGGATTAGTTTAGACCAGTGATTCCCAAACTGGGGGAAAGTTGAAGCTACCAGGGGGGAAATAATTACACTACCTACTAACTAAAAAAAATCTCAGATGGATTTTCTCATGTCTGAGAGAGAGAGAGAGAGAGAATAGCAGAGCAAACAAAAGTCCATTTATTTGTTACTAACCGTTCTCCATCCACTTTACTCTGTAACTATATGTTTATCAGTATATTTGTACATTTGAAAAATAAATTAGTAAATAGTCACAGCGTGTTTTAGCTACTCTTTCCCTCATACACATGAAGGGGGAAATCTGGATGGTTGGAACTGGGGTACAAGGGGGACAAATTGACACAAAAAAGTTTGGGAACCACCGTATTTTTCCCGTTTTAATGCAATTGCGTTTTGTATTTAAATCCTTGCTATTGCAAGACACTTAATTTGTCGCTTATCCAGTACGGTTATTGTTATGGAGGAATAGGAATTTGCAGAGTCAAAATCATAGGAATCTCATACAAAAACTATCATAAACCGAGGATTTATTGGCTTTAAGATTTTATTTATAGAAGAAAGTGAGGAGTGTTACCTACGTAAATTTCATTATAATTATTCACCAGTCAAAAAAAAAAATATATATAGAAAAATCCTAAGTAAAAACAATACAATTTTGCAGGGTGTAATGAATGACTGCTACAGTGAAATGCAAAACCAAAAGGTAGCGGGTAATTTTTTTCAAAATTAACTGTTATAGATATTGATAAACTGCATAACATTCTAATGACATGTTTGTGTGTGTGTGTGTGTGTGTGTGCGCGTGTGTAACATTCTGCAATGGGAAAGGCAAGATAACGAGAAAAAGATATGTTTCATAAACACATGAAAACCTAAAAATCAGTAAATAGGAACATACGATTTCACATTATTGCTTTTGGGAGAGGAGGAGAAACTGTCCCCATCGAAACATTATCCAAGGAAAATGTCCATGGCAATATATATACATTAGATTCTCTCTCTCTCTCT
>NC_087210.1:22739704-22742204 GCF_015104395.2 Macrobrachium nipponense
GATTAAGTTGCGAATATGTGATTGCATATTTATATTTAATGGAGAATAGTACCAACAAATATATCATATGGCCATGGGTAAACCCTTATAACCTCTCCTTTCAAACTTATATATGCAAATATTTTGAAAGACAATATCTCCCGAATATCACACTTGTCCCCTTAAAATGGTTCAGATATTTTTATGACATCGTAGTAGTATTAACTGTTGGTATCGATATTAATGATTTATTTTCTAAATTGAATAATTTAGTGCCATCCATAAAATTCCGTATTGAAATTGAAAATAAGAATGTCATCCATTTCCTAGATGTATTAATACATGGAGAATCTTTCCAATGTAAATTCAGTATTTAAAGGAAACCCACAAATAATTAAACATATGTACATTTTTATTCTGGCCACCATCTTAATATTAAAATTTCAATTTTTTCTTCTATATTCTCACGTTCTTTGCAGATCACGAGTCCACAATATCTTGACCAAGAAATAGAATACAAAGAAAATATAAGAAATGATCTCTAATACCCACCTCATATAATTGATTTATGTTATCAAAAAGCTCACTATTAGATTAAAGTAAATTCATAATTTGTTAATTATAATTTGTTGATATTTGTCCAACCTTTTGATCTTATTTTAGGTTAAGTTTTTTTAACAAGTTAGTATCGTTTCTTAGTTCGATGAACTCTGTATGGGAGTCATATGACTTCGCAGTTTTGCTTTGTTTACCACCTTCTCCCCCGGTATTAGTGAACTACTGAAGTGCCTTATTAACGATCGTTGTTATTTCTTTCCTATGAGCTGTGTTGACTCGAGTGGAAGGCTTGATCGTAAGGGTGGTGATTCGTGAAAGAGTTAGTTCGAGTTCCTCCTCACAGCCTGACGCTTTTCTTCTTAATTTTTGATCACTTCTGGAGTTTTGGGATCACGGCTTCTTTATTCCTTCGCTGCCATGTGTGTGGTCGCTGGTGTTTGTCACCCGCGACATACGTCAGCCACGCCCCTTCCCTCGTTCGTCGGAAGGATTCCGAACGAGTTGGCCCGTATCTGCTGAGAACGGTGCAGTTTGTGGCGTGCGAGATCCGTTGACGTCCCGGATTCTCGGAGGCTACCACCCTCGGTGTTACCGTGGTATTTTGGGTTGCCTGCAGGCATTGCAGCTTGACCCGGTTGACCTCTGCATCAGCGTCAGTAAGTTCTTGGAACTCGTGGGGACAAGTAGGACGGCTTTCTACAGGTATGAGTTATTTTTATAGCTATTTAAGGCGATTGTGGATCGCTGAGTACCTGTAGATTTGCACGCCCCTGTTTGCAGTAAGGTCTTCTGGACCTTGTATGGCCTGATGAGACAATCCACTAAGCCTCTCGTGGTTATTCCTTTGCATCAATTTGTAAGATTATTTTTGTGATTCATTGTTTATTAACTTAAATTTAGCATTTAAATTAGTTTGTCTGTGTTAGGTAGGATTAATATTAAGTTTCCCCACTTAATTTCTCTTGCTTCCTTCTGCCTAATTTATTTTCTTAGGTTAGCTTTATCTGGCCAGTTATTTGGAAGGTACCTACCTGAAGTCATATTTAAAAATATCCTATTTCTTTGTTTAGGGTTTAGTTTAGTTTTAGGTGATCTTAAGGTTGGTTTTCCCATGATATATATATATATATATATATATATATATATATATATATATATATATATATACAATATATATATATATATATATATATATATATATATATATATATATATATATATATATTCATTTGTATTATTATCTTTACCAACCATTATATTTTCTTTTCTATAAATAGATATTGTAACTTTTGTTGAGGTGTTTGTTCTTTTGTTCCTAAGTTGCTGTGCTACATTTTTACTGACCGCAAATTCTGAGTAGAGACAAGAACCCTTGAAATTACGGCCATAAATAAGGTCGTAACACTCACAAAAAGTTTTATAGTTGATAGTAAGGAAAAAAATAAAAACCTAAAAATGTACTTAGCTTACGTTACTTTTGTGGATTTGAAACCATAAAATCAATGTTTGAATTGTTTAATGTAAATGTTGTGTTCTCTTATAACAATACCATTAAAGATATGCTAATTAAGAATAGTCCCGTAACAAATAACAACATTCACAAAATTCCTTGTAAGGATTGACCGTTCTTATACGTCGGTCAGTTAAGTAAAATTTATGTGTACTTACTGAGCAGCATATGTATTCAGTTAGAACAGCCCAAACTTCAAATGCACTTATTATCCATCTGAGCGAAAAACCTCATTGTATAAATTGGGGCGAGAGCTCTGTAATTGCTAGGTCTAATGATTATGTTTTAAGAAATTAACATGAATCAACAATTATACAAATCACTAATAGAAACGACCTAAATCTTGGTCTGGGATTGTACCATTTAGACCTATATATTTTTAGAATGTTTATGAAGGACCTCAAAATAAATGAATTAACTACTAATTGATTAGTCCCACATGTATATAGTTAT
>NC_087210.1:22745946-22750946 GCF_015104395.2 Macrobrachium nipponense
GGCTAGGAACGGATAAAATCCGTTCGGGTAAACAAACAAAAAATCGATATTGGGTTTATGTGCAATTAAATGACTTTATGCTCTCATGCCAGGGGACTTGTGGTGAGAAGCGAAGGCCTACCACTGCAGACGACCAAATTACTTGAAAAGGTTCTTGGTGCTTAGTTCAAAGGTCAAATAAAATTGAGCAAATACTGTTCCGGGCGACCTCTGAAAAATCCGTTGTATATAAATAGTATAACATCGATAAGGATCTTTGATAAGGATATTATGTACAAGGTTTGCTTCCCTGAAAAGACAACGGAAAGTGATAATGAACGACATAATCAAGAAACGTATAAGAGAGAGAGAGAGAGAGAGAGAGAGAGAGAGAGAGAGAGAGAGAGAGAGAGAGAGAGAGAGAGAGAGAGAGAGAGAGAGAATATCCCTATTAAGTCGCTATTTCAAGTGGTACTATAGCAAATTTCCTTCTAATAATAACAAAAAATAACAAAAGAATTCTAAAAAAAAAGAAAATGCAAGGAAATCCGTAAGATACATAAAAGTGATCTGATCTTTCTGAGGACAGTGATACAATTTGGGGATTCGGCATACAACAAATATAGAACTGAAGTTTCTCCATTTCGTTCCAAGTGGATCAAGCCTCCACTTGGTTTTTGGGTCACGGAGATTTTTTTCTCGAGTTCACAAGGTTTATAGACCAAAGAAATACTATTCTATTTTCAGGAGACCAATGTCTAGAAATCAAGCGGAACTCTTCTGTTCTTAAAAAAAAAAAAAGTAGTGATTCTTTAGAACGCATATTTGCTCATTTATTTCATTTCTTAGGACATTTATTTCTATGTCCTTTTAGTTTTTTTTTTTTTTATCGCTTAGTTCGTATACTTAGCACTCTTTCTTATGAGATCTAATCTATAACGGACGAAATTGTCTAACCTTTTGACACCTGGTACTATCAGGTTACTGTTCACTTTTGTGTGATACCGTTCTTTCTTCCCATTGATTTGCCAGTGCAAACATTTGTAATCTTTTCGTTTACTTTTTTTTTGTATACAAGCGGCATGCGATTCCTAAACTGACGCATTCCTTGTCGGAGTGAGAAAAGTTGTTAAAGCTTGTTTTTCTTTCTTTCTTTTTGAGTTGGAACTACTCGTAAACTTTGAGCTGTTTGGCTCTTTCAAGTGCTCTTCTTTCAAAAAATAAATAAATAAATAAAATAGAATAAAAAACTCCATTGTGGAAAATAGATAAAATGTTGCACATTCTTCCTATAAAAGTCCCGGAAGTATATATATATATATATATATATATATATATATATATATATATATATATATATATATATATATATATATATATATATATATATATATATATATATATATATATAATATAAATATATATATATATATATATTATATATATATATATATATATAATATATATATATCATATATATATCTTTTATTCTATGTCTAAAAATTGACTGCCTTTTCTAAATTTATTGAATTTCTACTCAGTCAACGATGAGAGCCAGAGTAGCATTCCATAACCTTACCAACACTTTCACGCCCTCCACATTTGCGCATAAAAGGACCATTTTACAATCCTGACGTAGTACTCCTTGGGGGTTCATACAGAGGCCAGAGAGCCATTATTACACTCACAATCTACATTTCTCCTCGGGAGAGATACCACACCACATGTCTTCCCCCAGAAGAAGCAACAGCCACTCTTTTCCTCTGTCTTAGAATGTCTGTCTCCTTGTCTTCCAAAGATCCCACTCAGAGAGCGATGCTAATTATTTAGCTATAATGCTCTGTTGACCTTACATTTTCTAGAAGGAAACTTATGTGACTAGTTTTGACCCAAATGCAGCGTTTTGCTGAGCTCTACAATATAGTAATTAGTGTTTACTTTCATTCAAAGATAATGGTTAATGAGTGTGCTTTTTAATGATAAATGATGTACTTTCGTGTTAATTTGGAGGTTCGTGGCCTGAAGTTGTAAATTATGAGTAGATATTATGTAGTCATATTTCTTGAATACAAACTGACTCACTGTGCTTTAGTGTTAAGAGAGAGAGAGAGAGAGATGAGAGAGAGAGAGAGAGAGTAGAGAGAGAGAGACAGACATACAGAAGCAACGCTGTCGTTGTTTCTTGTCAACTTTAAGAATATGCAGAATTACTTACAAGGAAACAAATTAGAAAGACATAAAAAGTAATGCTATTATATATGTATACACACATACACACACACACACACAAACACACACACACACACACACACACACACACACACACACACATATATATATATATATATATATATATATATATATATATATATATATATATATATATATATATATATATAAGTTTTGCGTTACCGAAAGAAACCTCAGTATCGCAGTGTATTTATATGTGTCTGTACGTACACACACACACACACACACACACAGACACACACACACACATATATATATATATATGTGTGTGTGTGTGTGTGTGTGTGTGTCTGTGTGTGTGTGTGTGTGTGTGTGTGTGTACGTACAGACACATATAAATACACTGCGATACTGAGTTTCTTTCGGTAAAACGCAAAAAAACTTTATTTGATGTTCAAAAAGATCGAAACCACCTCACTGTTATTTTAGGTCATGGCAGGAGAAGAGAGAAGTTCTAACCGAGTTAATGGGCTTTCTTCCTCAGCTGATGAGAAAGCTGTCTCATAAATTGAGACAAATTTCAGCCTTTGGGAAATAGGGAAGAAGCCGAGGTCGTGTCATAAGAGGGAAAGTTGATGAAGGTCTAATCAATTCCGTTCATTCCGACGTTTCAGTCAAGTCTCGTCAATGGAAGTGGAAAGTGGACATCTTTGGTAATGAAGTCAATCAAAGGTGGTATAATTATTCATAAACACACACACATACCCACACGCAAACACACACACATATATATACTATATATATGTGTAAATTTTCTGACTTACACTGAGAACGAACTTCGTTCTCCCGATTGACAGGCCAATGTGGTAACGACGTTGTTATGGTTCCCGTTGTATATTTCTTTAATATTTTGTATTTAATTTTCTTTTTTGTAACTAGAAGGTATGACTAATGGTGTATCCTTAAATATGTATGATTTCCAGTCACTAGATGGAGTGACTAATTGTAATTTAAGTATAGTTTGTTTGTTTCATGGTCCTTGGATGACCGAATATTGTTTACTTTGACAATAAAGTTTTCTTTATCCAGTGTGCTTCCTGGATTGGTGATTAACGGTTATTGGATTATTACTTAAATATAAAAGTGTTTTGCATACGGTAAGAGATAATTATTCATCTTTATGTTTCGTTACACCAGTGGACTTATTTATTTCTCATTATTTCTTTATAATATTTATATACATACGTGTAGAATATCTATTTTAATTAAAAGTGGTTAAAAAGTGATTTAATATATTTTCCCTTTTAAATTATAAACTTTAAAATTGAACCTGGTAAAATAGCACTTAACTTAAATATCACTAAGAACATTGTTATGATCTATAAAGTGCTACTTGAATTCTAAAATAATTAATATGAATCATAACAATGTATAGGGGTCTAATGTATAAATGTGACCATACTTTTGTCATAACGCCATTGTTTATTGATCCTCATTTCATGAAATGATAAAACATTAATCCTTACCATTAGCGTAAATGCTTTCGTTTTTGCATACAGTAGTGCTAATACTGACAGCAACATTCCTGGTTCACAATGTAAATTTTTGATACTTTCAAGTCTGCTCTCGCATGGCAAAGGAAATCCTTTTTTGATTCCCAAATACCTATAGTACTTAGAACTTAGACTTCTAAGAGCAAAAGCATTGGCTATATCTTCACTGCTCCTTCACAGACTTTTTCTTGCATAATATGGCCTTGATTTGAGTTTACTGAAGAAATACTTTAGTACATTTCTACTCAGACTCGAATTTCCCTTGCAATTAAGTTTGTCATGTTCATCAGATAGATATTTTAATATGCTTGCCTAAAAATGGAGATAGAGAGGGAGAAAGTAAGGGAAATTTTTAAAAAGTTTCAGTATATCTGAAAGAAAGAATTTTCTCGAAAGGCTTCAGTATGTATGAAAGAACAAAACCAGCCTTTCCTGCCCAGCTATTGCTGGAGGGGGAGTGACCTTTAGGAAGGCATTGGGCCCTGTCATTTATAATTACAGACGCATAATTGCCCGATTTATTGGGCAGGTGAAAAGGAAAAAAGTATTGCAACGAAGAAAAAAGGTATAAAAGAATGACCAAAGGGTCTAAAACTGCGTTGAGATACACGTTGCAGTGCGGACGAGCGATAGTTATTTCATTCTACTCCTTAAGAGTTTTATTTCCTGGTGGTTTCACAGTTTCTTTCTCAGTTTCAAAAAAGAGACTGCTCTTTGGGTTTGTATCGTTTTTCCGTGGAAAATGTTCCACATTTTTTTTTCTCTCTCTCTTTCAGCTAAAACTTTCCATTCTTTCTAGTTCCTGGTGGTCTTCTTTCACAGGCATCAGTTCCTCGTTGGACGAGTCGGTAACGTGCTCGACTACCAATCTCAGGGTCCGGGTTCCATTCCCGCTCTACCAACAAGGAATCAGAGGAATTTATTTCTGGTGACAGAAATTAATTTCTCGATATAATGTGGTTCGGATTCCACAATAAGCTGTAGGTCCCGTTGCTAAGTAACCAATTGGTTCCTAGTCACGCAGAAATATCTAATCCTTCGTGCCAGCCCTCCCCATAGGTAGAGCTGTTAATCGGCTGAAGTGGTCTGGTTAAACTAAGATGTACTTACTTTTCACGGGCGTTGTTGCTCATTTACGGAGTTAATGTCATCAGATCTACAGGGATGGTCAAGAAATCTTTCGATTTTGCTTGTGACTACGCAAAAGTTTTATTCTGTCTTTTATTTGTAATTCTCTCTCTCTCTCTCTCTCTCTCTCTCTCTCTCTCTCTCTCTCTC
>NC_087210.1:22755946-22773446 GCF_015104395.2 Macrobrachium nipponense
ATTGCTTTAGTGTACGTGAGTCTATTATAAGCGTTGAAAATTGGCCATACTATGATTTACATACGGTGGATTAGTATACCCTTTTAGAAAGCCCCCTAGAGAACCCCTATCATATTTGACTTCGTCAGACAACTAATATGGAACAAAACTTTCTTATAATTATACCTTTCACGTCGTTCACTGAATATACATCATTCCCCCTTTGGTATAATAACTGTGGAATCATTTCTCATGTTCTTCACAAATTCGGGTTTAAACACATAAATAGATTTTGTTTTAGTATATATCAACTTGTAGAGTTCATTCAATCCTAACTATTCTCTATACTTTCATTCATGTGATTTGCTCCCGTTAGTTTTTGGAGCTTAGTGTAGCATTCTTAACATGGAGCTGTTATAATAATAATAATAATAATAATAATAATAATAATAATAATAATAATAATGTGGCGCAGTGGCAGAGTGGGTTAGGTCGTCAATCGACTAGTTAAGCAACATTGGGGCTGGTCATTCGTTGGATGGGTGACCGCTCTCCTCGCCGTTGATTCCTTGGGAAAGGATCTTTACCATAATTTCCTCAGTCTACTCAGCTGTAAATGAGTACCTATCCCTGATGAGGTAAGGTCCAGCTATGGGTTAAATAGCAAAACTCAGCAATGATGTTAAGAAATGAAGGAATAAACGACAACGACGTAAATGGAACCTCTGGCAACAGAGGAGCTTCGTCCGGCAACCAGGTATTCAACCCAATTGAAGGGGAAGACGGTCAGGTACTTGGAGGTCGTCATCCAGCAACTAACCACCACAACAACAGTAACCAACAGCCTGAGATTGGAGCTACAGAAGCAAACCAAAGGAAGAAATGGACAAGAGAAGAAAATAAAGAAATATGAAGATGCTATATCAGAAGCAACCCGAGGGAGTGAGGATATAGAAGAAGGTTGGTCAACATCTGGAATGAGAGGAATAACACCCCCCAAATAGAGCAGAGGCTGGCAGACCAAGTAAGGAACATAAGTATCAAGATCTGAAAATAGAAATAAGAAGGATATGGATATGCCAGTGGAAATTGTACCCATAATCATAGGAGCACTAGGCACGATCCCAAGATCCCTGAAAAGGAATCTAGAAAAACTAGACGCTGAAGTAGCTCCAGGACTCATGCAGAAGAGTGTGATCCTAGAAAAGGGCGCACATAGTAAGAAAAGTGATGGACTCCTAAGGAGGCAGGATGCAACATGGAACCCCACACTATAAATAACACCCAGTCGAAAATAAATAAATTAAAAAAAAATAAATAAATAAATAATAATAATAATATTAAATGGAAAAGTAAATCCACAATATGTCTGTTTGATCTTGTTATTTTAAATAACAAGATCAAACAGACATATTATTGTGGATTTACTTTTCCATTTTATTTTATTGACTCATGTGATTGTGTGTTTTTTAATAATAATAATAATAATAATAATAATAATAATAATAAATAATAATAATAATAATAGTAACGAAAAGTAGCATCATCATTTTTTCAATAATTGCTTTTATTCATTTTCCAGTTGTTGTTCTTTCCATCTGTTGAATATTACAAGGTAAACCCTATGACCCTATGAGGCGATTGCGGCGGAAGGTAACGATTGATTGATATGTAAGAGAATGGTCTTAAAGAGAGAGAGAGAGAGAGAGAGAGAGAGAGAGAGAGAGAGAGAGAGAGAGAGAGAGAGAGAGAGAGAGAGAGAGAGAGAGTGTTGTACAATGGCAAGCGATAAGATCAAAACTTTGAGAACTCAGCAACGGTCGAATTAATTTGAAAAAAATATTTTCTGTGATCCAGGGACACTGAAAAAAAAGACATTTTTTAATAAGTCTGGCTTATGTAGGCTGGGAAATCTTCCGCTTCCTTCCTAGCCATTCGTATGTTCAGTGTGGCGATTGTGGAATGAATATATTTCAGGTGAATTCTGTCACTTAGACTTTGTTCTTAAAAAATAGTTTTCTTAGTACAATATCTATAAGACACTAAATCTTTAGTTTAAATCTTACCAAAGTCAAATAACTGTAAGATACCACTTTTCAGTGTTAAGCCGAGTTAATTATAGCCCCGGCAAAATAATTGTGCCAAAACTTCAACCACAGAAAACAATGATTTTCTTCTGGAAGATTACACCAATGAAAAGTTTTGTTATATATTTTTGTCTAACCAGTTTGCATCATTTTAAAATAGGAATATACTCTATCTCGTGCATTACATTCTCTCTCTCTCTCTCTCTCTCTCTCTCTCTCTCTCTCTCTCTCTCTCATGTGAGAGGGTTCTTAATTTTAATGCTAATATTCATATTCTTAGAATAAGAGAGAACTGTATTAATCATAGAGGCTAAGAAAGAAAGTCTATGTTCTCTGCCATTATGCTCCCAGATTAGTCTGGTGTCACCTCTTTGAGCTAACTGCCTCTCTCCCAAGTAGTTATGAGTTTGATAACACGGCAAATAGGAGCCATAAAATTTTGTCTTCTTTTAGCTACGTGATGAGCATAACCTCTCGTCTGTTGACAAAACCTCTCTCTCTCTCTCTTGAGAGCTCGTTTTAAGTTGTCTGTTTGCACTTTTTCTCCCCGCTCTCAGATCTTAAAAACTATTGAGGCTAGAAGGCTGCAAATTGTTACATTGTTCATCTATCCTCCAATCATCAAACATAACAAATTGCTGCCCTCTAGCCTCAGTAGTTTTGATTTTATTAAAGCTTAAATTTAGCCATGGATCATGCGTCTGGTACTGCTATAGGTGCCAACATCTCAGGCCACCATCGCGCAGTGGATGAAATTTTCATGAGCTGCTGCTGAGTTTCATGGACCGTGGCTGAGCGTTTCATACAACATTATACACTGTATAACCGAAGAAACTTCGGCGTAATTTTTACCTGTTTTTTTATCTAATTTCAACGCTTGATATTTTTGTGACGGAAAATTTGGTTATTCTTAAGCGTTATCCGATGAAATGAAATGCAGAAAAAACTTACTTAGCATATTAATGTTTTTTATGACCGACGGCACAGTGCAATAACCCATTACATTTTAAGGCTGCATTGAACAATATATATTAATAATAAAGAAATAATATCACTACGTAAAATCTCATTTTATATATAAAATCTACACACACACACACACACACACACACATATATATATATATATATATATATATATATATATATATATATATATATAATATTATATATATATATATATGTGTGTGTGTGTGTGTGTTTGTATGAATACTTATCACATCACCGTGATTCATATAAATCATTCGAGCTACAAATGTCCTTTAATATCTAATTCGCTCTACCTCGGAATTGATATATTTTATAGTTGATAACAATTTCGTCCCCCCATGGGATCGAACCACCGTCCAGTTGGACGGAAACGAAATCAGAAACGGAGAGTGACGCTACTGTCCGTTCTGATTTCGTTTCCCGTCAACTGGAAGGTGGTTCGATCCCATGTAGGAGCGAAATTATATCAACTAAAAATTCCCCCTCGGTACATATATGAAAATATATCAATTCCGAGGTAGAGCGATTAGATATTAAAGGACATTTGTAGCTCGAATTATATATATATATATATATATATATATATATATATATATATATATATATATATATATATATATATATATATATATATATTATATATATATATATACAAACACAGAAAAGCTCTAAAAATCTTTGGAAATGAAGGTGTGCCTAATAGTATTATAATACCAAGGAATAGTATAGCTTAAGGAACCTGAGGATTATACAAGACATCCGACCCAGGCGAGCAGTCTTTAGTTAGCAATATTTTCGGAATGCGATAGATTACCTATCTGTTTCCTTGACCCAAAAGATAAAGTAAATATATTGAAGATATTATAAAAATATTTTTTATGAGTTTAATCTTCACAGATAGGTTGTTTGCCATTATCTAAACTTACTTTGGCGTATCTTACTATTTGTTTTCATACTATTCTTTTTTCCCTTTTGAGATATTAATAAACCAAAGGTTCAAAACCGAAATTCATGATTCTCTCCCATAACGTGTAAACAAGCATATTCTTCACGAATCCTTTAGCCAGATGTTCATATTTGAGAAAAATTTTCATCCGAGAATGAAGAATCTGTTCGTCTTTTCAAACGTGTGAGCGTATGACCCATCCCAGAGAAAAAAGGTATTCGTCTCAGCGATGACGGCCTTTCGCGTCATGGATGCACAAATTTTCATCTTTATCAAAGAACATTTCGATGGGGCGATGCCACAAGCATCTTCGATCTTCTCACCTCCCGGTCATTGTTGGAGGTCGGAAGTAGTTTTGGTCGTAAGGGCTGACTTCAGCAAGGCTGTGGAGATGGAAAGGCGTTGTTCTCCTCTCTTCCGCTCCCTTCACTCAGGGTTCATGTCGACCTACGATTTTGTTTGTTTTAACTGTCAGGGATGCAGGTTTTTTTTTTCGCGGAATTTTGACGTGTACTGCTTTCATTGTGCCTTTGAAATTAGAATGTAATTAAAGTGCCTTTTCATTTAGTAAATTATTATTTGACTAAATTATTCTGTGGTCATTTGTTATCAGAAACTACAACGGAAACTTGTTTTCAACTTTACCTACCCTGATAATGATATGTAATCTTTTAACACTGTTAGGAACAATCGTTTACCGATTGTTCCCTTGGTGGATTGTTGCCTCCTTTGTTTTTGTTTTTTAATTGCTGGCGAGTTGACGTCTGGTGGATGGCGTCAAACTTCGTCAGTCAGGTTCTGGAGGGCAGAACAACCAGTCGGGTTCTGGAGGGCAGAACAACCAGTCAGGTTCTGGAGGGCAGAACAACCAGTCAGCTTCAGAGCGGCAGAGAGGCAGAGTCTTGGCAGCAGAGCAGCGGAGAGAATCTGAGGACGAGTTGGTGGTTGCATCAACCCTGTCGTGAACGTCCAGTGATCGAGGAGGATGTCCATATTGTCTCCGAGGACGAGATGGTTGCCGTATCGGCTATGTCTTGATCGTCCGGCATTGGACTGTTGTCCTCATTGTTTGAGGAAGTATTCCCGTTTTGCTCTGTGTAACATTGTAACATTACGCCGCTTCAGTGTTAATTTTCATTTATTATTATGCTGCCGTTTTTACATTTATTGTAATCGTTATTTCACTGCTTTTTCAATGTGTTTGTGTATTATGCTGCCTGATTTTGTATATTTATTTATGTACTGCACTGCTTCTTCATTTATACCGTGGTCCTCTTATATATATGATGTTGTTTTTATTATATTAGTTATGCTGCTTATGAAATTGTTTGTTGAATTGTACAAGAATCACTTAATTGGATTATTACTGTTGCTGCCTTTATTATTTAATTCATTGTGTATGTTTATTTTGTTTATCACTGGACCTGACTCACTTGTACATTTTGTATATTTTGCATAATAAATTAATTTTAAGGTAACTTTTTGATTTTGTTATGCTCCTCCCTCCTTTGTTTGTCACCTGTCATCAGTCATTACAGCCCAATTGCTTATAATTTTTAAGAACCTGTCGATCTCCAGAGTCGAGATCGTAATAAACACTTATTACCTTATAATCTTTTAATATCAAGATACTGATATAATCATAACTTATGATCAATATTCCGTTCCCCGTAGTGATGATAATAAAGAGTAATACAGATGTCTGTAAAAAATAAAATGGTTGTGAAGGGTCTAAAAATCAAAGGGCTTTTTGCAAATGTTTGGTCGTGGAATTCCCAAACGCCTAAAACTACTATTTCGACCTCAGAACTCAAAACCACTTAGAATCTGACAAAGATTCTGAGAACCACAAGTATCTGCCTATCGTAATTTTGTTAATGTACGAAAAGCTGTCAGCATTCTGTTCCTTATATTTGATTCGCGACCTTTAAAAGTACAAAAGGGTAAAAACAAACGAGTGGTGAGAAATAATCACCAACAGTCAATATACCTGCCTACCAAGTGCGTTTAGTAATCATTGAAGGAGAGGCAATAATAATAATAATAATACTAATAATAATTAATAATAATAATAATAATAATAATAATAATAATACCACCCAGTCGAATTGGAGGACTGAGATAGACTAAAATAATAATAATGATAATAATAATATCCCCTTGACCCTGCACCTTTGAACATTATTGATTGTAATTTTATATATTCAGAGAGAGGTTCTTAAAAATCTCACATATTCTAGATTGAAAGTATTATTATTCAAATAATTATGAAGCAAATAAATACATATTTGCTCTGTCAGTATTGCATTTGTTTTTCAATAGTTTAAATATGAATTCTGCACTACAACTGTCGCGTTTTTTTTTCTGATACTGTTATGTTTTGTATTTTTCTTCTTATGGTAAAAATGATAATAGAAGTATTTATATATACTAGCTCTCCTAAACCTATATGACATGATGTATAGAGTCACCTATACAGTGTCAGAATCAATGTACTCAACATGAAATCTTGAAATGTGTGGTTCATTCCATTTTGATTGTATGTCTCTCTCATCATGGAAAACTATTCCCCTGACTTTCCAAGTCAGTGTTTTCTGACTTTTGATCCCCAGGGAATCAAATCAGAGGGGAGATGGCCTACGGCTGGAGAAAAGATCTCGTGCTTTGTTATTTTTTCTTTTTTTTATGGAGCAACGATTTTAATATTTGTCTGTCCTCTCTTCTATTCTGTGAAAATGAATGATAGTATTAGCATCGTCTGTAGGTGCCTGCGTTATTCTACTTTCACTTAAAGGTACAAAGGTATATGCACTTAAAACTAATGGTTTTAAAATAGTGCTTATGTCACATTCAGATAGAAAAAAAAAAAAAAAAAAAAAACATCCTGCGGTAAGAGGCAAAATTATTTTTTGGAACTTGTTAGTTGTTTATTTAGATTCAGGTGGCTTTCGGCAGCACGGTCTCTTTTAAGTACGAAAGTGGCCGCTAGTTTGGTAGGATATGATGAGTAGGCTCAGTGTGGATCTTCGAATTCCACCTAATAACATAGTCGAACCTGTGCGTAAGTTTGATTTTCATGCAGAAATGATTATGATCGATAAAAGAAAATACATTCTGTGTGCGTTTGTTTGTGTCATTTTGTGTAGGTATGGATGTATTACATTAAAAAGAAATTCATTGCAAGATCGTCGACTCCCTCAGCGATTTTCACTCCTGAGTTTCTCTGAAAGTCCTGCTCCCTTCCCAGGTCGAAATCACCTGGTCCTTATTTGACATCGTTTGAAGGCAAATGTCCAGGCGGGAACCACGGGATTTCTCCTTTTATCATCCAGCTCGATTGCAAGACTCATTCTCAAAGAGCATTTATTCCTACTTACATTTTGGAACAAATGAAGAAAATTCTTAGTGCCTGTTTTCTCTTTATGACAGAATTGAGGTTATTGGATATCACACTGAACTGTTCTTACTGAAAATAAGAAGTAAAATAAATAGAGATTATAGAGGTCAATATTCATGCAATATATGACTGAAAATTTGCTGTCGAACAATTTAGCTGTATATAAACAATTCTTTATGACAGAACTAATACGAACATTATTATTATTATGATTTTTTTTTTTTTTTTTTTTTTTTTTTTTTTTTTTTTTTTTTTTTTTTTTGCTCTATTACAGTCCTCCAATTCGACTAGGTGTTATTTATAGTGTAGGGTTCCGGGTTGCATCCTGCCTCCTTAGGAGTCCATCACTTTTCTTACTATGTGCGCCGTTTCTAGGATCACACTCTCCTGCATGAGTCCTGGAGCTACTTCAGCGTCTAGTTTTTCTAGATTCCTTTTCAAGGATCTTGGGATCGTGCCTAGTGCTCCTATGATTATGGGTACGATTTCAACTGGCATATCCCATATCCTTCTTATTTCTATTTTCAGATCTTGTTACTTATCCATTTTTTCCCTCTCTTTCTCTTCAACTCTGGTGTCCCATGGTATTGCGACATCAATAAGTGATACTTTCTTCTTGACTTTGTCAATCAACGTCACGTCTGGTCTATTTGCACGTATCACCCTATCCGTTCTGATACCATAGTCCCAGAGGATCTTTGCCTGATCGTTTTCTATCACTCCCTCAGGTTGGTGCTCGTACCACTTATTACTGCAAGGTAGCTGATGTTTCTTGCACAGGCTCCATTGGAGGGCTTTTGCCACTGAATCATGCCTCTTTTTGTACTGATTCTGTGCAAGTGCCGGGTATTCGCTTGCTATGTGGTTTATGTTTTCATTTTCGTATTGCACTTCCTACATATGGGAGAGATGGATTTCCGTCTATCGTTCTTTGAACATATCTGGTTCTTAGGGCCTGATCTTGTGCCGCTGTTATCATTCCTTCAGTTTCCTTCTTTAGCTCTCCCCTCTGTAGCCATTGCCATGTGTCATCGCTGGCTAGTTCTTTAGTCTGTCTCATGTATTGTCCGTGCATTGGTTTGTTGTGCCAGTCCTCTGTTCTGTCTGTCATTCTCCTGTCTCTGTATGTTTCTGGGTCTTCGTCTACTTTTATTAGTCCTTCTTCCATGCACTCTTTTAGCCACTCGTCTTCACTGGTTTTCAAGATATTGCCCCAGTGTTCTGTTCTCGATGTTGACGCAGTCCTCTATACTTAGTAGTCCTCTCCCTCCTTCCTTTCGTGTTATGTATAGTTTGTCCGTATTTGCTCTTGGGTGTAGTGCTTTGTGTATTGTCATATGTTTCCTGGTTTTATTATTATTATTATTATTATTATTATTATTATTATTATTATTATTATTATTATTATTTTATTATTATCTGATTTTTAAAATTATTAGAACATTCATCTATATTTTACATTTGACATTCTCCTTTAAAGTAAAATATATTAAATACCCTATTTGGCTCCGAGCAGGTTCATCAACCAAATCAGTATTATAGGTAAAATTTTCAAACTAATAAAATGTCATCCTTCGCTTTGCATAACATTATTTCTATTTATAATGAATGATGGCTATGCAAGGAATACAGAAAATACATGACTAAAGAGGGAATTTCTTATATTACGTTAAAATATACCATTATTTCCGGTATTGTAGATTATAGTAGAATTGCTTTACAAATTCTGTATAAGCCGTATAGTAACACTCGTGGTTTCGAGAATAGGGAACGCAATGTATTACATCTCCAGCCATCGGCAGGGAACTTAACATTAAAAACAGGTGAGCCAACCGAACGCAATACAAGGGTTGTTTGACCAGTGGCTAGAGATATATTCACACTACCAATCTAACTCGCCATGTTGTTGGGGGAATAACCCCTACCATCAATTTGACAATAGTTCGCCCTTCGGCGAATTGCTCTTGCTCTCTTGAGAACTTCCTCGTTTACACACGATAAAGAAGCTTTTTGAAGAATGTGCATTTAGTTTTGTGTTTTTGTCAGGTGGACTTACAATACTTTGAAAAGGACAGGCCACATCTCAATTCATACACGAAAGAACATAGACCTGCAATTGTCAAGGTACGCCAAAACAGGATCCGTATTTTAATCTCTGTTCGGTTCGGTGGTGGCATATTTTGCCTTGAACACGAAACTGTTTCATTTGCAGTTTATTTCGAGTTTTTATTTAAGACTGAAGCAAGACGTTGAAAACTACTTGTACGTGTTTATCATGAGAGATATTTCTTCTTCCATGAAATGGCCTTTTTCTTCAGCATATGCGTACATATTTATCAAGGGTATGTTAGAGTTAATAAAAATGCTTTAATTCTTACAAATGTAATGGCTATTTCTTATCGTTGATGGTTGACAAATTTCTTATTTCTAGCAATACTTCCACATAAGATACTCAGGGTAAGATAAGATCAAAAATAGAATGTACAGATATTATTTGAAATCATACTGTTATACGGAGTATAAAATATGTGACGTCATAACCTCTGAAAGAGAAGGAAAATAAGTTCGATGTTTCAGTCGCCTTTCTAACGATGCTTTGGATTCCATAGGTGTCGTTTGTTCCTTTGACACAAGATCAGTATATTCTTACAGTTAGAGAAATTAATAACACGCACATGCGTCCACCTTTTTTCAAATGATATTTTTACGAAAATAAAAATAGAAATTCTTTCAAAATATATTTTACTCTATCAAATATTCCACCCCATTGTCCTATTTCAGGTTTATAGTTACAGCTCCTGTAACGTGGCCGTCCATACGTATGAATAGAGTCTTTGTCGATATTCCGAAGCGGATTTACTTCGGTTGTTCCATAGTATTCTGATGCACGATCTGAGATCACGTACCAAACGCTCGTCGGTTGGAACGTTGTTGATATATTGTCCACCTTATCATTTCTGTATTTACTTTTAGATGCATAGTGACAGTACATGGAATTCATCTCCTGATGCCTACGAAATTGTATTCCACATACGTATCCAGATAAACAAACACTTGCATATTATTAGTTTTCTGTAAAAGAAAGCTGTTGAGATGGCTTTTTTCTCTCCGTCCTCACTTTTTCTGTCCGCCCTCAGATCTTACAACTACTGAGGCTAGAGGGCTGCAAAATAGTATGTTGATCATTCACACTTCAACCATCACACCTAACAGATAGTAGTCCTCTAACCTCAGTAGATTTTACTTTATTTACTGTTAAATTTAGCCGTAATCGTGCGTTTGGCAATGAGACGCCAAGGGACACAAGGGCTCCCGTAATACATGATAATTCTTATTATGAATGATAATTTGGTTATTATATATAAATGAGTTTTTTTTTTTTTTTTTTACCTTTGCGGTTTGGTATATGTAGAAAAATTTGCTTCAAGATAGGACGATTCCTGCTCGTGTTAATCAACTATTCCTTCCTCCACTAGGTGTTCCTTACTTCCCATTTTCTTTTTGTCTCCCCGTTTTCATGCTCGTTCTTACAGTTTCCATGAGACAATCCTCTTTTCTGTCCTCTTTTCATCCAATATATTTTGTTATCCTCATTCTCCCATAGACCAGTCTCCTTCCTTTGCCAGCCTTGCTATCAGCATTTGCTGTTAAGCATTCCTCCATCTAACCGCTTTAAATCATATTTATGATTTGCGTTACGAAAGCGTATTCGATATTGGTTGCCGGAAATCTAATTCCACAAACATTGGATGAAATAAATCTTGTGACGTCATACGGCCGGCTTTTATTGGGCCCTGTGATAATTTACTTTTAGTGTTTAGTTAAAATGGAAGTTCATATTTGATCTATAGTTTTCAGAGATTTTCCAAAGTAGGTGTACTCTTACTATATAATGCAAATTCTATTCATAGCATAGAAACGTGAAGTAATGGATAAGAGTAAGTTTCTATAAGGGCCAAACTACGGTCTATATATCTAAGAAAAAATCGTGTCTCAAAAATAGGTGAAAATATTTTGAACCTTCAGTGGATTATTATCTTATATCAGGGATATGACTTGAAAGCAAAGGACAATAAAGTTACCGAATTTAGAATCTTGGGAGTGAATGGAATAAAGATTACTAGAAATAAATATCTTATTATAAAGAAATTACTTCTCATGCAATGAGAAATATTTCCTGTTATTTTGTTAAAAAAAAAAAGGTGATAAACATGGTATATGTAGCCATCTTTTACGGCCAACTGAAGGTCTTATGAGCTATCCAAACATTGGTCCAGAAATGCGTTAGTGTGAAAAGTACGTTCACTGATACTTGCAATAGTACATAGAAAAACAACCTGATAGTTTTAATTGTTTATGTAAATAAAATATATAAAATTCATAAGGAATCCTGATTTAAACACGCATACACAGAAGTACACCTTCACACACCTTACAGTTTCTTCAATACAACATTGTTTTGAGTTCGTAACAACACAATACTTGTACGTGAACATGACAGTTTCGTAAGTAGGTTTATAATCTCGAAATAGGGTCCAACCTGTTTTCATTATATTCGGAGAGGAAACTTGTTTATGCTTCGAAGTAGTTCCTACGTAGAAGAAATCGTTCTCGCCCTTTCTCGAGACATGAAATGTTTTGGTTATTGTAGGGAATACCACAGAAAATCACGAATTTTTCCTAAATCATTACAAAATTACACACTTTTCGCAAATGATTTACATGTGCTTGCTGACTAACGTCTAGTATACCAGATTATGTTAGTTATTTACTCGAAGTGTGCTTGTGAGGGACCATTATTTGAATCTTTGTTTATACGCAAATACCGGAACTTCATCCGACAGGTATCCAGCTACCTAGAGTTGAGTCTATTTTAAAAATATGAATCTTGACCATTTCCATTAAATTTATGGGGAAAAAATTGAGTTCTAAGTATAAAGAAATTTGGTTGATATATACATATTTCTAGAAGTAAAATAAAAATCAAGACGGTGATTGGGAAGGGGACACAATTAAGCGATATGAAATTCATTCTACAGATTCATCCCAGGATACGTACCCAATACCGTAAGATCAGTTTACCCTTAGTTTGTACTAAGAGAATATGATGATGTTTCTCTTTTTGCTAAGGATATTTAGTTGTATTTGTGTTATTAATGAAAAAAATTATCTTCAGTTCCGTATGGTTAAACTTAAACTATACACACACACACACACACACACACACACACACACATATATATATATATATATATATATATATATATATATATATATATATATATATATATATTATATATATATACATATACTTATATATATGTATGTACATATACATCGAGCTACAAATGTCCTTTAATATCTAATTCACTCTACCTCGGAGTTAATATATTTTCATATATGCTTAAACGAAGGGGAATTTTATTAGGCAATAATAGAATTGTCGCGCCCAGGCGCGAACCCAGGACACCATACAAATCCAGGAACGTCAGTGAAGCTTTTACCCACTCCACCACCGCAAGAGGGGGTAAAAGCTTCACTGACGTTCCTGGATTTGTATGGTGTCTGGGTTCGCGCCTGGGGCTCCGACAATTCTACTATCGCCTAATAAAATTCCCCTTCGTTGTAAGCATATATGAAAATATATTAATTCCGAGGTAGAGTGAATTAGATATTAAAGGACATTTGTAGCTCGAGTATGTATATGAATCACGGTAATGTAATATGACTTAAATATATATATATATATATATATATATATATATATATATATATAATATATATATATATATATATATATATATATTATATATATTTTTTTTTCTTCTTTTTCTTTTTCTAATCATGAGAAGACCTCGATACGTGTTACTTTCTTTATAGATGGAAATTCTCCTGACGATTTAACAGGAATTTCCCTCTCCTGCTTTTTCCTCAGGACTGAACATTATTGCAGTCTTGGTCTCTTTGCTGCGCAGATGAACTTGCAGTTGTCACTCGTGATTGCTTCTCGATGAAAACTCGCGTCCAGACTCATTTTGGTAAGTGGCCCATTTGTATGAAGTTGCTTGTGTGGAAATTCATGGACATGTGATGCGAGTTGAAATGTACTTTTTTCAAATTCGGAAGGATAATACGATGTCCGGACGAATGTCCTCGCAAGTATATGTTTTATAGTAACTGTGATATTATTAATTGTGATATATGTATGTAGTAAGTATAACATATGGATAATAACAAGGACGATATCGAATTGAGTATTTCTTTTTTTTAAGCCAATCCAAATAAATTTATCGCTGGGATATATGGATGCGGAATTATTAGAAAGCCCGAAAGTCGTTCACTGTGAAATTGATTGAATAGTTTAGTCCAATTTTCTGTGGACCTGAATTCTTTTGTGTGAAAATTCAAAAGATTAATTTTTTCAAATTTTAATATATATATATATATATATATATATATATATATATATATATATATATATATTATATATATATATATATATATATTTTATATATATATATATATATATATAGTATATATATATATATATATATATATATATATATATATACATATATATATGTATGTAAGGTATTGCATATAAATATATATGTATATAGTTAAACAATACATAGATATACAATATTGTATAGTATGAATAAAAATTAAAATAGTATATATGAAATAGATTTTGTACTGTAGCATTAATGTAGTAGCCGGGTAGCATAACACTACTTATATGATCAAATACTAACAGTGGTTCCCAAACTGGGGTGGGGGGAAATTTGAAGCAACAGTGGGGGAAATAATTACACTACCTACTAACTAAAAAAAGTCTCAGTTGGATTTTCTAAAGTAGAAATGCAAACAAAAGTCCTTTTATTTGTTGCTAACCGCTCACTATGGCTATGCGGTTAGTTGTTACTAACCGCCCTCTATCCACTTTACTCTGTAACTATATGTTTATCAGTAAATCTGTACATTTGAAAAATAAATTAGTAAATAGTCCCAATGTGTTTTAACTACTCTTTCCCTCTTACACATGAAAGGAGAAATCTGGATGGTTGAACTCGGTGCAGGGGGAAAGGACAGAAAAAAGTTTGGGAACCACTGCTAGGAGCTATCTAATTATTGGAATTCACCTCTTCCTAATTTCAAGAACATTCATGAAACGCCGGCTTTCCGAGCATCTCCAATGGATTTATTTGAGTATAACTGTAGGAAAAATGTCTTTATAGGGATTGGTCAGTCGGAACGAAGATTAATACAAAGAAAACAGAAAAAAGTAATACTAATGACCCCAGACGAAACAGAGATGGAAAATATCGACTGAAGTGAATTTGATACCTCTGTTTACGAGTTAATGCATTCTATCCAAGGTAACTACATGTAAAAATTTTAAATGATCAGATTTCCGCGAAAAAATACTCCAAGAGGAAGTAAATGCAATAGCATGCAAGATAAATTAAAAGGTAAATAATGGACCATACTGGCATATCAATTCTTATTGAACTAATAAACCTTACTGTTTTGTAAGTGTTTGTTAATGTTTGACGTTTGCTTACGCTTACGATTTCATTTATATAAAAGCACTCAAATACCTCAGAAAATTACCTCAGGAAATTCCCACTTGAAACAACTGAGTCATACCTTCCTGATTGTCAATACGTTATTACACTGAAGAGAGAGAGAGAGAGAGAGAGAGAGAGAGAGAGAGAGAGAGAGAGAGAGAGAGAGAGAGAGAGAGAGAGAGAGAGAGAGAGAAATTTGATTAATGGAAGGAGGATGAAGGAGGAATTCCATCTAAAGTACACCGTAGGGAAATCTAGACAACCTCGTGATAATTAAGTACGTGCGAGTAGATGGAAAGATACCAAGAGAGAGATATAAGGGCAATATCACTCGCAGATATTGACAAAAAGGTGCTTGAGCAAAAATAAGCAATCCGCGGAAAACAACAGTAAAGAAAATCTGCAACGAAGGGAAAGTAACTTTCAGAAGACAGAAGGAATGCAACGAGAAACAAGCTTGGCGAGGATTCCAACTCGAATATTGCGCCAAATGGCAGGTCCAAAAGTCCATTTGTGTGAAGAGGGAAAGTTCCAAAGTCGAATATCTCCAGCAAGAAGGAGAAAGTAAAGGAAGAGAACTAGGAAAGGTTGAGGAGAGTACTTCCGGGAGGAAGTTGAAGGTAAAAACCGTCATCCTGCGTCAGAGCAGGAGGTGTGTGATATATATGGACATTCTGCAAGAGTCGCATTTTCCCTGTGCCTGTAGATATTTGCATAGGCTCTGGCTGGAAAATTTGGTTCTGCGTCCTTTCTTTCTCCTTCTTTATCACTTAGTATACACATACGCACGCTTATGCTCAGGCACAGAATACATACACCACAAACACACATACATATATATATATATATATATATATATATATATATATATATATATATATATATATATATATATATATATATATATATATATATATATACGTATATTAGGGAAAAGAACTCTCTCTCTCTCTCTCTCTCTCTCTCTCTCTCTCTCTCTCCTCCAGTCTATTAATGATGATCATTTTTTTTTAAGTAATAACAGTGTTCTGCAATATTACTAGTCTTCTGGCTGCACTGTTCCACCTTAAATTATTTTACCGACAAGGAGAATCTTGATTAGTAAAGATATGATGAAATAATTTCTCAGTGTTTCCTAAACTTGTTTATTTCAAACCATTTCCCCTCATCGTCTCATTTCTTGACTCTCTCCATCTGAAAGAGCCCCTTGATTCCATTCCCTTTGTGTCTTCCGTCGAATACAATTTCTATGGCAAGAGTGGCGAAGTTTTATCCCTTACATAACCCTTAGATTACAAGAAAGGGACTGGGTAGTTTTTACCAGTATATTTAAAAGTCGTTTGGCCATTGCTCATGAATCCTTTATTGTGATACTGAAGCCGGAAGTTTGTCTACCACTTATTAATACTTCTACCACTAACACTAGTTGTAAAATCATCTCTTTAAGGTACCATAAATTGATGAGCCTAGCTACCCCTGCTTTATGTATTTTCTTTTGGCAATAACATCATGAAAACACGCATATCGAAACATCTCTTATTCTCAGACAATTATATCCTGGGAACGTATCAAGAATCGCTGTCCTGGAGTGGTCTTAGAGTTTAATTACATGGTTCAGTTTTCCCTGGAAACAATTGCTCACTAAAAACTTCACTCTGAAGTAAAACATCACTCTGAAATTTGAGAGAATTTAGCGAAGCAAATGAATTACGAGGAGCGTTCACTAAGTAATGCAGCCATTTGTTTCTTAGCTAATTTTTGTTCAGAAAGTTTGAAATTTTGTGTGAGATATCCTTCACTATTCTCGCGTTATGGCATGTGTTTTATTCGATTTCCTATAGACGGTTGCGGTATAATCAGATAATTAGCTATCAAAAGGGGTATCTGTGACTCGGGTATGTTCCGAACAAAGAGCAGAAACAAATTCCTTTTTGCGGAAAAAAAAGAGACCATCACGAATATTCATAGGCGCCTAAAGAAGGTCTACAGATACTTGGCAGTGATAAAAGCACTGTAAATCGTTAGGCAAAGTGTCTGTCTTCAGCAGAATTGCGGAACACGCGGACGCTGTTATTCGAGGTGATCGGAAAATCACAATCAAACAACTCGATGCTGAACTTGATAGCTCTGTCAGTAGTGCCAACACAATTGTCCACAATCTAAGGTATTCAAAGGTTTGTGGCCGCTGAGTTCTTCCGCGCGTTCCACCATTCCAGGCGCCCCAGTTGTGTGCGGCAGGTCAGGACGGGAGATCAGAGAAGATTTCCGTGTTCTTTTGATGATGAAACACTTAGCCCAATGATTCACAGCATTTTTATCCACCGCCAGGTCTCAGTAGACATTCTGCAAGCGCCTGTGAGCATTTGTGACGGTTTCTTTTCCCGCCAAAAGTAATTTAGTCTCTTCTTTTTGTTTGGAAGGTACTTCAGTCATAGACCTCCTTTTGATAGCTGATTATACTGTCGTTGTCTATCTGAAATTGATGAATATATAAGACAAAACACGTAAATGGATAATGATGTCGCCCCCCC
>NC_087210.1:22775946-22778446 GCF_015104395.2 Macrobrachium nipponense
GTATATAGACATACAATATACATATATATTACAATATGCATACTGATTTGTGTGTGTGCGTGTGTATCATTCGAGAACTCACTTCAAATAAAATATTACGAAAGACTTTTTGTGAAAAAACTGAATTCATGAATGTTTCCGGGATTATGTAATTTAAAAAGCAAGTGATCCTCAAATTATTCTGATGTAAATAAATTGTCCTTTTCCAGCTCCTTCAATTAAGAATATTCCAGTAACGTATGAGAAAAGTTATTAAACATTTTACTCTTAATAAGGGGAGGTCGTATAAAAGAGCCTGCAGATTTATGGTCGCAGAAAATAATTAAGCAATGAAAAATATTTTCAGTATTCAAACTAGTGTGAATATGTAAAAGGAATTTTATACGGGGAAAAAATGATAGCATTTTTTTAAACAAACAACCAGGAAAAGAAAGAGAGATAAAAAAACTGAGATCATGCAATTATGACATCATCAAAAGAACAACAGATTGTGTGCATGTGTGTGTGTGTGTGTGTGTGTGTGTGTGTGTGAGAGAGAGAGAGAGAGAGAGAGAGAGAGAGAGAGAGATGGTTTCAAAATTTGTTATTGTAAACAGCCGTCTCGTGGTCCACCATTTGGCCAAGAAAGTAGGGAAATCCTCTTATCTCCTCTTCCCTTATTGCCGCGGAAGACTTGACTGTTAAAAAGGCTCCTGTGGAGGCTAGGTTCCCGGCGTCTCACATGTAACTAAAGTTTCCACGTGCTGTAAGTTCTCTATGTATGTGTTTGATGATGTGTTTCTGTTCTTTCTGTCAGCACATCGATATATGTGAATAGATGTATGGAAACTCACATTCTATAATAACAGTGATTCATTTATAACTTTCTGAACTGATATTCATTCACATATTTACAAACAGTTCTTTTTCTTTCCTTTGGGGCAATAGCATTTGGCATGCTTACGCTTCATTTGACATTATTTTATTATATATAAACACTAATAATGACCTTCCGGTCACCTTGATACTCAATTTGATACATCAGCATCGCCCTTTTCACTTTCATTCACTTCTTCAGCAAGTTTTCCTACCTTGCATATTTCTTCTCCGAGTACTGACCTGCGATTAACTATATCACCTCACATAACCTGTGCCGTCCGTTTTCTCTGCCCTACTATCATCAGTAGCAATTCTTCTCCAGTTCCTGTGGGCTCAGCAACTTCATTCTGTACCTGGTTCTTATTTCTCCATTTTATGGTTTCCATTAACCTTGATTAAACTATAGAGGTTAAAACTGCAATTCAGAGGCTCCTCTTGCAATCTTTTTTTTATACCTATACTGTTACCTGAAACTTCTTACAGTAATCAAGATCCTTGTAATCATCAAATGTCAACTAAAAATAGTCAGTTTTCAAATGCTTCTCTAACAAAATTTGCACATCCACTTATTGAGCACATTGACCTCCGTCATCGCTCCATCGTAAAAATTATACAAACGTCGTGGAAACATAATGAATTTTTGTTACCATGATTTCTATAACCAATTCATGTTTTCTACGTCAACACATGTAAATCAATCAACAAATCCCACTTGCTAAAGCTTTTTCTTGCAACCCCACCAGCAATATCAGAGGTTTCCCCCAGTTTCATGCGAAAACCAGATAGTTCCTTATAATGTTTTCTTCCTTGCCAAAGCTTCCACTGCTCTTTCTATAACATTCCATGTGTTTCTATCTTTCTTTCTCAAGCGGAACCTACCACAGGTTGCGCATTATAGATTTTTTTTTTATTGAGAAAGCACATTGAATGACTTAAAAACAGTAGTGGGAGATGTATTATTTTCCATTTAATGATTCTAATTTTCCCATTGAGCTAGGTGAAAATATTCCTGGAATAAATTTTTGTTGTTAGAGCTGTAAAAGTTTCGTTCGTCCAAAACAATACCAGTGAAACGATTGGATATAAAACGTAAAATGGGTATTTAGAAATCCTTATGACATACTAAATGAAACCGAATCTGCAGAATATTGACTTAAAATACAATTTCTCTGAATTAAATTTTTAAATTCAGTGGGTTTACTTGTTCAAACTAAGTAACGCGATTTCTTGTATTATTTGCTTATCAAGGTAAATTAATCCTGATGATATGGCGACCAGAGGCAGGGAACATCTTTTGCATAAATTCTCAATTTGGATTTTTGTTATGTTATTTACTATCATTTGCTTCATTTTCTTAGTGCCTTAACTACGTCAGTAATCAAAAGATAAATTCATAACTAAAGATATATTTCACATTCCGCTAGCAAAAGCGAAAACCTAAAGCCACATCCAAACAAACACCTCACAACCAAACACCACTCACTTTGATCTCATTTTATTAGTAACATTGCAAAAGACATTTAAGAAACCATGTCTCTGTAAGACAAAATATTCTCTGAGATTGATTTCACTTTATAGATGTTTGTTTGTGTGTGTGTGTTGGCTACATGCAAATCTGTAATAAAAAAAAAATTTGTTTTTT
>NC_087210.1:22783446-22790946 GCF_015104395.2 Macrobrachium nipponense
CAATGGGCACAGAAAAGAGGTCATTCTGAAGGAAGCCCTGCCGCCAGTACAAACACAGATGAGTACAAGCGAACTAGATCTAAGGCAGCTTGTGTCGAAAACATACGCAATCATCTATGCTTCTTCTGCCACCAACAGCTTGGTTCAGAGTTTCATCAAGTAGCGACACTGGAACTAGATAAACACGTTCGCAACGCTGCCAAGTTTCTTGAGAATACCACTCTGTTAGCCCAACTGAGTGCTGGGGATATGGTGGCAAGAGAGGCCAAGTACCACAAGAAATGTTTGACATCCCTTTACAATCGCGTGAGGGCAGCAAAAACACTTGCTGAGGAAAGCCAGAGCAAAGTAGATGTCATTTCAGCAATAGTCCTGTCTGAACTGGTAACATACATAGAGGAAACTGCAAAAGAAGAGGACACTGCTCCTGTGTTCAAGATGGCAAACCTCACTAAGCTGTACACAACGAGAATGAAACAGCTCGGCATTGTGCTGGAAACACGAGTCCATACAACCAGACTCAAGGAGCGAATCCTGGCATATTTGCCTGATCTGCAGGAGCACAGAAAGGGACGAGATATCCTGCTGGTGTATAAGGAAGACATTGGCAGTGCACTAGCCAAAGCATGTCAACATGACATTGACAGTGATGTTGTGCACCTGGCACGAGCTGCCTGCATTATAAGGAAGGATATGTTCCAGTCATCTCAGCCTTTCAATGGTTCCTTCTCAGACAAATGCCAAGAAGAGTCTGTGCCACAACTGCTGCTGACAATGGTCTCCATGATGCTAGAGGGTGCAGTCATAAAAAACCAGGCACGTCAATCATCGTCCTCAGCATCTTTGACCGTAGCTCAACTAATCAAATACAACAGTGTGAAACATGAGAGAAGAGGTGCAGGCACAGACGTGCGACACAGCATCAGTCAAGAGACTCCCATGCCAATATATCTTGGCTTGATGCTTCATGCCCATACGAGAAAGAGGGAATTAGTTGACACACTATCTGGACTAGGGATCAGCATTGTATATGATAGAGTGCTACGGATCTCTGCAGAGCTGGGCAACGGGACATGTCAGCGCTTTCAGATGGAAAAGGTGATTTGCCCCCCAAAGCTCCGCAGTAGAGTGTTCACCACAGCAGCTGTGGATAATATAGACCACAATCCCAGCTCCACGACAGCACATGACTCATTACATGGAACTGGTATTTCATTAATACAACATCCAGACTATGACAATCAAGGCACAGACCGAGGTATTGTCATCATTGGGGGTATCTCCAATGTCAAGGCTGTGGGTGACCTTCCACGGTATTATACAGATGTACAGCCAGTTACTTCACCTGCCCAAAAAAACTATGTACCAGCTGGAACCCAAGCGTCACTGCAGAGGAATTCTGCACAAGCTGAGCTCGATAAAGAGAAGAAGTGGCTCCAGTCTGTGAAGTATGCATGTGACAGTGGCGATACACAGAATCCAGCAAACATTTCGTGGGCTGCACATCATGCAGAGAGCCAAGCAGCCCAGCATACTAATATCACAGTCACACCCACTGCCTTGCTACCCCTCTTCCATGACCAAGCCCACTCAGTGGCAATGATCCGTCATGCCATGGATGTAGTGAAAGCAGCGGTCAATGAGCTAAATCCTGGACAGATACCCGTCATCACACTGGACCAACCACTGTATGCAATCGCCAAGGAGGTGCAATGGAACTGGCCAGACACATTTGGTGAAGATCTATTTGTAGTAATGGTAGGCGCTCTACACACAGAGATGGCAGCTTGGAAGACAGCAGGAAACTAGCTGCAAGACAGTGGTTGGACAGAGGCATTGGTTCAGGCAGAGATAGCAACAACAGGCACAGCAGACTCCTTCCTGCATGCAGCTCATGTCAGCCGTACAAGACGCTCCCACCAGGTAACTGCTGCTGCCCTGCACATACTTCAGCACCATGCATATACTAGATACAAAGAAAGAGCGACAGCAAGAGATGAGGAACTATTGCAGTTTGAGGCATGGTGTGACATGAGAGCAGTAGCATGTCCCCAGTTTCAGTACTGGGCCACTGTACTTCACCTGGAGCTCTCTATACTCCTCTTCATACATTCACTTAGAGAGTCGAACTTCACACTGTACATGGACACCCCACCAGAGCTAGCTGCATGGTTTGCTGCATTGGATCATGTCCACTATGCTCGCTGGTTTCCAGTGCACATCAGGGACATGGTTTGCCTTGTAGAGAAACATCCAGATGTTGCTGCCAAGTTCCATATGGGCCACTTCACATCCAAGAAGACCAGGCATGCTTTTTCCGCCATTGCCTTAGACCAGGCACATGAGCAAAACAATGCCATGGTCAAAGGTGATGGCGGGGCAGTGGCTGGCCCTGAAGTTGCTCGGGTCATCACAGAACTTGAGACCTCACAACAACTGCACCAAAGAGGAGAGCACACCCACCACCATGAGCAAACCAACAGGGTACAGAAGAAATTTGTCCAAGATGTTCGTGCACTGACAGCAGTCATTGAGGAGATGGGCAACCCCTTTGAAGATGAAAGCACAGATTTGCTGGTCCTATACACACAGGAGATCCTGGGCCCAGCTGCAGTAGAGAGTGTGCGTACAGCTGTGCAAATGGGGCGAGATCAGTTCCATTTATTTGTGAAGGAACGTCTGGCAGACAGATCCAAACCACTCAATGATGTCATCAAACGCAACAAACTTCCATTATTTGCATCCATCAAGGTGAAAAGTGCCAATAAGAACAAGCAACAACTCGCCTCTGCAAGGAGTGATTCAGAGCTTTTCTCCAGACTATACATCACATGCCAAACCAGAGATGGCGATCTCAAGCAGTTCTTCAAACATGAGAACAGTGCACACCCGCCTGCACTATCACAAAATGGACGGATCCGCTTTGGTTCCAAATCTGACTTGCTGAGGCCTTTGGAACAGCTTGTTGAACAAACGTCTCACCCACCACAAGTCTCTTCTGTGATCCTCGATGGGGCTGCAGTGGTTCAAATGCTGAACCTGGCCACAGCAAAACATTTCTTGACTATGCCACAGACGATATTCGTTCCATACATTCTGTCACAGCTTCAAAATCATTCTCGTCTGGATCTAGTGTGGGACCACTATGCAAACTCAGGCAGCTTGAAGGCAACTGCAAGGGCTAACAGAGGCAAGGGAATCCGCAGACGTGTTACTGGCACTGCCCTGTTACCAGGGAAGTGGCACACATTCCTCTGTGTCGACGAGAACAAGGAAGAACTCTTCCACTTCCTGTCTAAGCAGGTCATGGAGTCCATCAATGTGCCAGAGAAACAGCTGATTGCTACTGACGGTGAACAGGTAATCTGAATCCCCCTGTTTATATCATATGTCAATACATGTACCCACATTGTCATGGATCTGTAATATAAAATTAATGTTAATTTCATATAGATTTTTTTGATGATCAGTTGAACTGCCTTCACCAAATATATGACATTTTATGCTTATATCAAACAGGTCATTGCTGTACCACCCTTTGAAAGACCACAGCAGCTTTGGCCCCATGCAATCACGAGGAAGCGGACACGCGCATGATGGTTCATGCAGCAGATGCTGTTAAATCTGGACACCGCAGAATACTCATCCGTACCGTGGACACAGATGTGGTGGTTCTTGCTGTGTGGATGGCCCAGGAGCTACATGAGGCAGTCGATGAACTATGGCTAGCAATTGGTACTGGCAAGAGCTTCCGCTACATAGCAGCACACAAGCTGGCTGCTTCACTGTGGCCAGACAAATCCAAGGCACTGCCAGTCTTCCATGCAATCACAGGGTGTGATACAGTCTCGAGCTTTGCAGGTCGTGGCAAGATAACTGCATGGGCAGTATGGGACATTTTCCCAGAAGTGACAAATGCATTTCTGACCTTGGCATCAGCACCAAGTGAGATTTCCTGAGGACACATTGGCAACCCTGGAGAGATACATAGTACTCCTGTACGACTAACAAAATGTACATGTTCAGAGGTGAATCTGGCAAGGAAGAAACTCTTTGCAAAGAAAGCGCGATCTATTGAAGCAATACCTCCAACACAGGTAGCCCTAGAACAGCATGTGAAGAGGGCAATGTACCAGGGTGGATATTGTTGGGGCAGTCTCTTGTCCCACGCTGCACTCTACCATCACCATGTGACTGGGGTGGGTGGAAAAATGACGGACAGTTTGATCCTTTGTGGACAAACACTAACAGAAGCTGCCAAATCCTGCTATGAACTGATCTCTTGTGGGTGCAAAAAAGGTTGCAGTGGGAGATGTCAAGTGTAAGAAAGCAGCTCTGAAATGCACAGCACTATGTGGCTGTGATGGTGATTGCTCAGACTGATTTGGAACTGTTCAGAACTTACACGTGTTATTGAATTGATTGATACGCAAGTTCTCTTGCTTGTCGTGTGTATAATTACATGCATATAAATGTATATAATAATTGGGATTGGATATCACTGATTATCAGTTGATAATGTGAATTAAAACATGTTTCATTTCAACTATTTAATTCCTTGGCTTCACATTGTACATCTTAGACACCAGAATCAAGTATATAGCTGGCACATAACCAAATATATCAGTCATAAATTTCTCTTTTTTTTAGCCTACCATCTTGAAATCCAATATGGCGTCACCAAATCAACTTCTAACTAGAACCATTCAAATATGTATATCTAGACACTAAAACCAAGTCTCTAGCTGGTATATAACCAGAATTATCTGTAATTAAAGATTTGTAAGCCGCCATTTTGAAATCCGATATGGCGGCCACTTTGGGGTTACTACAAAAGTGGTTCCATATCTGAAAATGTTCCCAATATAATATTGTATCATTCCTCCATGTTTGGTGCTTCCATCACCAAATGCACAATTCTTATGAATTTTTTTGCTATGCTGCTGTACTAATATATATATGAGCGTGTGTGTGAGTGACAAAGGTTTAATCTCATTTATATTATATATTTTCTTACGTAGAGTTTGGTCTCAGGTTCTCAGTATATCGATAACAGATTGTTAACCTCTGCAGTTCTTTACCATAATTAAGACCCATTACACAGCGAACTATGAGGTATGTACCTACCTAATACATTGCTTACCGTTAAAAGGGGAGTATGGACTCTAACTCCGGTTGTCTTACTATTGAAGCGAGCTTACTAACACTGCACGTCTATTTCTAGTCTTATTTATGTAGTAATTTTTTAAATCACTGCAGTCCCATGTGAATCCAGAATGTGTGTATGCGTGAAAGAGCGAAAGAAATGAAACAGCCGATTGATTCAGAACTGTCTCGCTATAAACTGTAGAAAGTTCAGTACACCGAGAAAACATGCAAGCCACGGTCCTATGAGACTTTGATATTTTTTAGACTCAAACTTCGAACAACAGGAAGTCAATGGATTTTTTAAAACATGATTATTATTATAATACTATGGATGAGGTTTAGTAAGGGTGTGTTATAAACACACGTTGGACACATCGCATCGCAATCAAGTTGACAGCGACTGAGCAACGTAACTGAAGAACGTATCTTTGTCATGAAGTTTGATAATCGTATGAGGCACTACTACACTACTTAGAGCTACAATTAAGTCGTTGGCTAATTTCTTTAACTTGTTGTAACATGTACGGAATCCGCCTCCGAAGTTTCTTTACGACGTGGGGAGTCACTCTGGGGAAATTTTAATTGCGACGACTTTGGGAAATTCAAAACGCTATATTTTTCGAAGCCGAAACAAGCTCACTTATGGTGAAGGCTGCCACTTAAGAAACTATAAAGGATCACTCTATGTCCATACTCCTAATGTGTGTCAGCTGTATTTGAGTAGAATGAGATGATTGCTCCTCCTTCCCTTTTTCATAGGATTTAGAAAATTACTTTGAAGTATGGTTGGATATGTGAATGAATATCGTATTTTCATCCATACATGGCTGAAATGAACATTAGTTTTGGATATTGCTTAATTACTTTGTTGTATCAAATAACCATAGTAATTTTTTTGCATATTTTACACCTCGCTAAACCTTGAGTTGGTTATGTAAAATTTGTTTTCTGTATTTATTAAAACTATTAAATCCAGATACTGGGTCACATATCTGATACAACGTGAACTTCCACCTATCTTGCAATCATGTAACAAATGGAAAGCTTTAATTCCCTTAACCTGCTTCATGTTGCAGCATGAAGAGACAAGACAGGTTCGTGGATGTGTTCACAGATATCCTTTGGCATAAGACAACAGCGATACTAGGAAGGTCACTCTCTGCCCATGTCAGTTACCTCGCAAAACATAACAGATGTTCTGAGCAACCTGTTCATCGATGTATAAAGAGAGAGAGAGAGAGAGAGAGAGAGAGAGAGAGAGAGAGAGTGGGTAGGGGTGATTGAATATTGAATTAAGAACAGGGCAAGTGTAACTATTCTGGTTGCAATGCAATGTGTCATGAAATGTTAAAAGAAATTCAACATGTGTAGCTATATCATTGAGTTATGATAACGAAACCTAGCGGGAAAAATTAATTTGTAAAAGATTCAACAAAAAAGTACATTAAACTTCCGGACTGTGAACGGAGAAATGTCAAAAATTATTAATTTTAGCCATCAAAAGAAAATAAAATGAATGGTGTACTACGGCCACTGTTCATATTACTTGAATTACCGATAAAAATAGTATTGACAAAATTTATCGAATATGAAGAAAATGAAATGAAATCAACAACAACAACAAAATTTTTGATAAACAAGGAAATTTTATTTACTGAGGGGGTATCAACAGAAAAAAAGAATCTTCATTCACACATGGCCGCAATAAGCTATTGAATCGATAAAGGGGGAGGATCACAGATGACTTTAGAAGTAAAAATAAAAGATACAAACTTATACAAACATTTGAAAACAAAAATCCACTCTGCGCGGTAACTATGAAACGAAGTTGTAATTTAAACATCATTATATTCTTTTTTTTTCTTTATTTCACCCGGTTAGTTCCACGAAAAGGGCAGATACCTAAATCGGTCTACTATACACCAGACCCTCAAATAACTCCACTTATTCCATCTTATTTTACATACTTTTTTAAAACAATGTTCCATAGTGGAACTGCGAGGTTTTCCTGCTGTTAAAAGTTTTAAACGTCTTACTCATAGTTCTCCTCTCTGGGCTGAATGCCCTCATAGGCCCCAGCGATTGGCCTTCGGGCCAAATTACACATTCTATCCATTTATCTATCAGGTGAGGCCCAAACTTGTAGCTGGCTCTTAAGGTCCCTGCGACCCTTCTCGTCAGGACTTCTTTCTATCAGAAATCTGGCTTCGAAACTAAGATAAACAACTCTCGACTTCTCGAACCAAGTTAACTTTTCGAGATTTACGGAAATCGAATTGGGAGGATAATTGCAGGTAATTTCCGAGGAAAATCACAAGGCGAGAAATAGTGGTGAACTTAATTAAGGCACAT
>NC_087210.1:22795946-22829460 GCF_015104395.2 Macrobrachium nipponense
CAATAATGGATGTTGCTTGCAGCGTCCCTTCGGTCCCTAGCTGCAACCCCTTGCATTCCTTTTACTGCACCTCCATTGATATGCTCTCTCTTCCATCTTGCTGTCCAGCCTCTCCCAACGGTTGTTTCACAGTCCAACTGCAACGTTTCCCTCCTGTTACACCTCTCAAACCTTCCTACTGTCAGCTTCCCTTTCAGCGCTGAATGGCCTCATTGGTACCAGTGTTTGGCCTGTGGCATAGATTGTATATTCCATTCCATTCCAAAAGAAGAAATGACCTACAATCAGAGTTTTTGCAAAATTCAAAACATGCGGTTATAGTGCCCGGAATAATTTCTCATATACATTCTTTCTCAATTTCTAATTATTTGCTGAAAAGGATGAGGTTCAAGTTTGCCACAAATTTCGTGGAAACCTTGTCAAACCTTTTGCATAATCCTGCTAACAAACAGATTAATAAAGGAAAGAAATTAAACAACCAGAAGCAAAAGTTAACCTTGAACCTGTCAAAAAACAAATAAATAATAATAAAAAAGAAAGCTACATAACTTTTTTTTTCTTTTAAGAGGGAACACATAGGGTCAACTGCGTGTGATCAGAAGATCATCCCAAGAGGAACACAAAATATAATGAATCAATGTCTCTCATATACAAATCAGTCCGATAGACCCAGAGTAACGACTTTAGAAGTATATATAAAACAATTAAAAGATGACGGATAACAAAGTGTCGAGTCAGGCGTCTGCAGCCGAAAGAGAAGACAATTTATGGGCGGTGCTCGGAAACAGGGAGTGATACACCCGGAATTAACAGTCCCGCTTCAACGTTGGGGATAGGCGTAATCAATCTTGCAACATGATAAGTAAGGTGTCCTACTATTTATTACATTAACTTTAAGGTAACGCGTAGGTAAAAATATAATTCCCGTAGAGGTTGATTAAACTGAAGTTACCAAATTGCCCCAAGATTAGCGTATTTGTAGCTACATGTATTACTTTATATATAGCTGAGGAAAGACTGATCTGATTTTATAAATACATTTGCTGAAATATGCTATAACTGTTATTCTTACGTATGGCAAGTTGAATTCACAATTCTTCGTCTAATATTGGGGGATAAGAGAAGGGGTGGGGGAGATGTTGATAAAGGTTTTATATTCACTTTAGGTGCGTCCAACAGTGTCAGTGAGTCGGAGAATATCGAATCAACTGGACGAAATGCCACTTGGTATGTAAGTTTAAGCAGCACAGTAGGAATTTTATCATTTTCGCAATGCCTCTATAAAGGCTCGCCAAAAATTCTATAAATTCTTTAAATTAAGTACATCTTAATTTAAAGGAATATTAGGGAAGCCGTGGCGATGTTCCCACCGGGTTTAATATATTCCTTGAAGATCCTTCCGGGTTAATGTATTCCTTGAAAGAAAGGAGAGATGCGCGTATAAATTAAGGGTAAATAGTATACGACAAATTCGATATAATTTGCTATCATTTGTTATATCAAAATATAGTGCCATCAAAGAAGACGGAAAAACAACTTTTACGGTCTTATGAAGTCTCAAGTAAACAGTTCTGGAAACAAGATATTACTAAAACCTTCTCAAATAAAAAAAAATAAAAAAAAAACTTTCGTGAAGCATAAGTAAAATTTTTCTGACATCTTTTCTGACATTTCTCAACAAGCAAACACGGTAAAATCCATGAAAATGGAAACCGGATTCTCCAAAACATCACTCGATGTTTAGAGACAGTAAAAAGAAAAATTTAAAAAAATCTAACCCTGTACTGTAACACATATGTTTCACAAAACTAATAACCCCTCAGTCGCTCAATAAATTGTACTTAAATTCAGGTAATTTGTCACACATGGCCACAGAATTAAGCCCATACACAAATACATTTTTTGACGTATGCCTGGTCAACTACCACCCACAATGCTGAGGCCGAATATTCCTTTGTTCCTTATTCTTTGTCCAATATGTAAATCTCTCCTCCGCTTCGCCTACCTTTCAATAACCATGCTTTGGCCGTGATCAGACCTACTTGAAGTTATTTTCACCAGTGGAAATCTTCTGATACATCTTTAGTATTTCAGCTGTTATGTCACAAGTACAAAGAAAGCAATTTGCGCTTCAAGATCTTTAAAACAGAACATTGACTTATTAGTTCCATCATATATTTCAACACATTCTTTCATAAAAAAAACTCCTACTTAAGAATCATACAAATCAACATTGATTATTCTTCACCATCAAAACAGCATTCCATATATTATGTCTTAGGAGTCTAGTGACCCTAATACCATTACTAACAGTCACTTCGGACTTTCTCTTTCGAAAAGATTTCCCCCAATCCTCGAAACCTGTTATCACCAATTATTTGTAACATTAGCAGACCTCAACTCCCACATATTATTATTGCCGATTTTAAGCAAACCTTAATCTGTATTTTGCCGATCCCATCCTTTTATCCAACCACAAAATATTTAACAACAATAGAGTTAATGGAATCTATCCCACCAAAATAATCTGTGCACACACACACACACACTTTCAAAAACTTTAAAGAAAAACCAAGAGCTTTACACAAGAGTTGCTCGTAACCTTGAATATTTTCTTTCAGTTAATTAAAAACAAATTCTTTAAAATTACTTATTCGTATGAAAGTTAAGATTACGAAGTGGCATAGATACAACTCCGATGGCTGAAGTCCTGTTCCCAATCGCTAATCATAAATTGATAACTACTGCTTGTGGTGGAAAGACCTTCACTCATGGAAATTTTTGAAAACCTATGGATTCTGAAAAACAACAACAACAGACTAGCATTATCGATTCCAACAATATTTAATAAAATGGAGACTATCCTCATGAAAAAAATTGTGTATATCATTGACAAAGTTAACACTGAAATTACCTAAATCAGCTGCGTGAAAGAACCAGAAATTGAATCTGTCTTCCACTAAACCACTGTCCTCCTTAACAATTAGCAACTGCCTAAAAATCAAAGAGCAATTACACAAATGGTAATAACAAAGTTCCAAAAAATATACACCTTTATGGATAGCAATATCAAAACAAGAATCCATAGAAAATTTACAGGCTCTGAAAGCGTGGTAATAATTAAGAATAATTAAAAACCCCCTAACCTAAGCTTTACCATACGCCACAAATCGTAGGAAACTTACTGGGCAGGAAAGGTTCAACCACTGACTCCATAGAAGTGTTGATGACGTAGGCTTCAAAGACGACGACGGAAGAAGCCGAGACAGGTGGGTCGGCAAGAATACGTTACATAATTAATGTAGATGCTTCTTCAATACACAAAGCATTCTCTTACGAGGGAGTAGAGTTCACCAGTTATCTTCAAATGTTATCCAATGGTTCTAAGTTGGAACCTGAGCTTCAACTGCTTTCCCTGCTTCGTGGCGGGTCGAGGTAGACATATTTTTCTCCTCCAAGAATCGCGAAATGCAAAGGCCGTCGTCCTTCCATAAAAAAATCAAGGATGAGGAGGACGAACTAAAACAGGTAAAAGAGACAGCAGAGCCATCTAGGTGTTGCGCAATCCTTTAAACTCCCACGTTCCTTTTAGAATTTGTTTAGTATGGCACGGGGGTTTAAAGGAGTACTTTAGTATGCAAATAATAAATAAATAAATTTTCTATAAAATCTTAAACACACACACACACACATGCGTATATATGAATAACTTGATCACGAAATATATAAAACCTGATGCTATGTATAAATAAAGGTTATGCCACGGAGGAAAATGAAAAACGAGAAAAGCCGAGATGTTTATTTCTTAACGACCCTTTACTAGAAAAGGGTCTTCAAGACCGATTGGCCGTTAAGACCTAAAGATCTCGACAGTTCTCGTTCTTCGCTATCTTCCGTGGCAATACCATTATCTATTCGCATATAAATACGTATATATGTATGTCTGTATGTGTATCAGATGGTTAGATATATGTTTGACCTGATAAAGACTACATTACGATAGAATGCCCAGTATCATTTCTAGGTATCATTATCCCTTATTAATAATCGAATTAACCGAATGTACATCAACGTACGGTAAATATTACCAAAGTGATTCCTTAATTAACTGCTTATTACCCTTTCCCTTTTTAAATTAAAGTCCGTAATTGCACCCGTAACTGATGTCGAAATTACACTGGTGCAGGGCGTGATTTAGGCTTTGCTATGTTGGATAATATGTTTTAGTGAATTGCGGATAAGGATATTAAAAATCAATCTCAATTATTATAATTCTTAAATCAATACACTACTCCTTTAATAAGGCGGATGTAAAAGGAAAAATAAAAAAGAATTGACTTAAATGCGAGAAAAAATCCTGTTAGCCGAGACTTACATTTGGTGTCCAAATATAAAGAGGACATGTTGCTCTGTATAAGGATCTGAATGTGGAAAAGGGAAAAAACCCAGCAGTAGTATTTATAGAGGTTGAGAAGCAAGACTGGAGAAAGGTGGTGGGAATGGCGCTGAAGTGAAAAGTTAGAAAGTGGGTGTAGTTGGGGCCCCTTTCGTCAGATTGCAAATAACTTGGTTCGGCTGTGCGTTGCCTTAGAAGGTAGAAGCAAATTTAGAATGGTATTGTGGGTGTGTTTGGATGGTACATACCCCTGTAACGCCAGATGCTCGTTTACATCTACGTCAGTGGAAATTGACTCATGCTCCTTGCACATAAAGGTGATCGTACAGTATTATTCGTGTCCCTTTGCGTCGAGCAAACCATAAATATGAAGCCTGAATGTCAATGGCGCCGTATCAGAATCGCCTCCAGCGCCCTCCTCCCTCCTCCCTCGTTCCCTCACATCATCCTCTTCGTCAGACTGAATATCAGATTCATCCTTCTCAGATGCAAGATGCCCACATCGTTCTAGCTCTATTAAATCTCAGTCATGAAGAAGATATATTGCAATGAAGCAGGTGGGGTGATTCTGGGACGGTGGTTGAATTTAATCATGATCTCGAGCAAGAAGGCTTGTGATTGAGTATTGGCAGATGTCAGCAGTTCTGTGTTAAGTGGACGATACCATACTGTAAGGATAATTAGAATTATATATATATATATGTATATATAACCGAGATTCTAAAATCTCGGTTCTTCTATTTTAAAGGGTAGCAATGAACCAGAGAAGCAAGCAACTGGCAACACCCTTTCTCTCTCTCTCTCTCTCTCTCTCTCTCTCTCTCTCTCTCTCTCGTCTCACACAACAACACACCCCCTCCCTCCATTATCTAAGGCAATCAAATCAGACACGTGAACTACAAAAATAACATTTATTTAAAAGCAAAGTGTGAACTAACTTGGGTTCTTAACAAAAATTTAAATGAAAAATTGAACTCAAAGTCCAAATAACTCAGATAACCCTCACCAATTAATCAAATAACTAAAATTAGTTTAGCCATAAAATTAGGCATAGTCAACATAGTCAGTACACCAATTAAGTCACCATATTCAATAACCCTTTCTCAAATTAGTCCCCCCTGTCTCCAGAACAATTCCCCTTTCTCCAGATCAATTCCCCTTTCTCCACAACAGCCTGTTAGAAGACAGGAGGACACCTCGATAGGCACAAGATAATAATCAAAAGATCATATGAAATAGAACATCTTTGAAATAAATATTCAAATACAATCCAGCCACATCTTTGGCCAGAAATAAATATACTTACCCATTCAACACAATATTCACAACACTTCTCTCTGCAATGCTTTTGCAGAAGCCATCTTGGCTTCTCGCCTCTCTTGTACAGATCTATCACCATGGTAATCCTACATTCTCATATGCAGGGGAAAAGTTAGCACACACATACGAACTCACACACATTGTCCACACCCAGGAACTGCCTGTATCCAGTTTCAAAGGCACCTCTGCGATCGCCCGTAGCAACAGGACATGCCACTGATCTGCACATACAGCAATTTTGATATCACTCCACCCAAGGAAGGAGCGTTAGCACTTCTAAGCTTGTCACCTCTAACACTCTGTCTCTAAGGAAGGTAAATGATGACTTCTACATTCTAAGAAAGTCACAGCATCTCACATCACAATGGTATCTGAAACATTATTGTCTAAACAAATCCTTCTTTTATATAACAGAGGCTCAGCCACCTAGAATGCTAGCAGCAGCCCAGCCATAGCAGCTCAGATAAAACAGCTTATATATATTATATATAAAAACACATTGGCCAGCTCAAAAAAGCACATAATAAAAATAACTGCACGTCTTGGCAGTACAATGTCTATCTCACAAAATAAATTTAAATAGGTTGCAACTGGGCTATAATAACAGTTGATTGTAGAAAATTCTCCCCATCTTGAACTTTCTCACACTCCCGTGTATGTGATTGGTCTGCAGCTGCACAGACTCATGAAACATGCTGTAGAAAGGCAAACGTCTCCCCGTGGAAGACAACTGACGATTTTCATAGTCAAAAGCACCGCAAAACCCTGTAGGATTGTAGAAACTCTCACATGTCGGCAAACATCTCTGTAGTAGTTGAAGGATGTCTTGCTGAACGTAGGGGAACGATGTTTATGGTGTTTCAGTATGTAATACGGTCAATTAAAGAAGAATTAACCCTAGACATACATCTGTCAAATAATGACCTCAAAAATTCCAAGAAACACTAACTGAACGTCTTCCAACTAACCCCATTAATATGACCACTGAACTAATTCCTAACTAAAACTCGTGAAGGAACTTCATAAGATCGCTAAATCATAAATCACTATCATAACCCCGTAAAGAAAATACTAAATTCTCCAATCTAATTCTCTAATAATATAAAAAAAAACTCCCCAACATCATATACAGTACATCAACACACACCAACCAGAACTCACAAAAACTCCATGCACTACTTTCATCACATTTCAAACTCACAAAAAAAAAAAAAAAAAAAAAAAAAAACAGAACCCAGCCCAAATTATCACCAAAAATGTTCTCTCAAGCTCTCATATTTCAGTAACCCACAAAATCAGTAAGAACCCTTTTACTGCTTAACAGCAAAACCCCTTTTACTGTTTATATAATTAACCTCCAAAATATTATGCCAAACACCCTTCCAACTAATTCACAAACCCCAACAAATTATATCTCCTGTCTAAAAGAGAAAATGCTATGTAAGCTTAACCCCAATTACGACAGATCTCGTGGGGAAAGAAAAAAAAAGAAATAACAAAAAATAGTAACAACAGTAATAAGTGAACTTTGTCCCCATTACAATACACATATAATACATATAATATACATAATCCAAACTTTTCTCTCATAAATGCTGTATGTATTGTTACGGAATTTGCTATCGCAACAATTTCATCGATCAGAAACGACGGAAAGCAACCCCCTTACATAGATATCCGTGGAATGCCAAAATCAACATCTCCCAGAATAGTGCAAAACTCCGGGTAATCAACACCGAAGGAAAAATGTCAGCAGCTGGACTCATCACGGCATTATCAGCAAAGATCCACCTGTGAACACCTCAGGTGCTCGAACGGCACCATAGATTTGTCTAGTCACACTTGCAATGCCAGACAACCATTATTCTCAAAACATTCTATACTAACACCATATAATCACATTTCAGAAAATTATCTCCAGGATATCACCAAGGTACTCAAAATTGTCTCAAAGACATAACTTCCCCATGATACTGCCCCAAGTATATAAAATAAATTATCAACTATTCGGGATATAAACCACAGAAAACTGCAATTCAACAATTATATGCCGCCAAAAATAACCACTGGTGCAACCTCTCCATAGGGATTCATAAAACTGCAACGCAGTAGTGCCACTCGCCTCCATTAGTCACAACACCAAAGGAACCCCAATAACCCCCCTTTTTTGGCTCATAAAGCCACAGAAATTCAGCTCCAAAAAAAAATCATCCTCAAAGATTAATGCCATATATCACCATATTAATAATAATACACTCCGGCAATAAGAATATCCCCCTCCATTTCACTAATAACTGCACATCACCATATTCCCCTCTATTTCACTAGCAGCCACACAACACCATATTCCCATCTATTTCATCAATAACCACATGTGGAATAAAAACAAGTATCAACAAATATTATTACACTCCAAACAGGGTAATCAAAAAAGAAACTCCATCCCCGAAAAATGCACTGAAAGCATCTAGCCGATACACTAAAAAATATTGCCACATAACTCCTCTCACAAGATTTCCATTTGCATCAAAATGGCTGCAAAAATAATTGAACTAAACATAGCTCTTACCACCATAGTCCTAAACTCTGGACTATCTCCAACAAAATAAAATATCAAATAGCCAAAATATTATATCTCCAATTCTCCAGTAAAATAACCTCAAAAAGCCTCTCTAAGGAGCTCAATGTTATAGTAAAAAACTATAATCTCTCTGTTTAGCATAACTGCTGAGAAGGGCAAAAACATGGCAAAAAATTGCCCAGGAAATTCTAAGAAAAATCATTAGTGTGCCATAACTCATTACAACAAAACTCCAAATCCAAAGTGTGGAAGCACAAGCTTCCCCATATTCACCACAGCACTGGCCACCAGAAACTTAATCAAGTTTCCTATCTCTGGCAAACGTGCCACAAACACAATTGTGCAAGAGGCCAACAATTTCCAGAACAAAAATATCCATTATGTACACATTCAAAAATGCAAAAATTCTCCCCTAAATCTGTCTGCAGCATAAAACAATGATTCCAAGTCACGAATGAGATATTATAAAAATGTACACAAACTGTTCGGAGAGAAAAATATGTCAGCAATGGCTAACGTCCAAAAAGGGAAAAGAAAAACCATTGGTACCGTTAACTGTTCCCATGACACCTGTAACATCTGTGACTCACGTAGACTTCAAGCAAATGTCTGCTGAACCCATAAAAAAAGGAAAACTAAATTTGTGGTTAGTACCTCCCATATTCACAAACATCACCACCCTTAGTATTCAGTACACCAACCCCAATTGTTAGTATCAGTATTGCCAGTATCAGTATCACCAGTATCACCAAATTCACCAAATTCACCACCCTTGAAATCATTGTCACATTCCCCAAAATTATCACCACCATGAACTCTAATAGAATCCCCATAAATATCTCCAGTAATAATTCCACTTAAATAATTCCCCGTAAATAATTCTCTGTAAATAATTCTCCGAAAATATCTCCGTAAATAATTCTACTTAAATATCTCCATAAAATATCTCCAGTATCACCAGAAAGAGCTTTAATATTGCCACACACCAGTATCATCACCATTACCACTCCCAGGTATCATCACCAAAATTTTTATCACCGAACACAACCCCTATATCATCACCTTTTTTAAATAGTCTCCATATCCCAAACACATCCCCATTCTGTATCCCCAGTTATAATCATGTCCTCTACCATTGCGTAAAGGCATTCTCCAAAGCGTAAGGAAAACTTGCACCACATTCATATGCATTTTCTCTTTACTCAAAAGAAAGAAAAAAAAAATTGTTCTAAAAGAAATCCTACGGGGATGTCACATCATCGCTTGTGGCTATCAGCTGACTCAAGAGCATGGCAATGAACTTTTCTATCAAGGTCAAACTCACCCCCCTTAACCCCGGCACAAAGAAAAAAAAAAAAGTTCACCCTCCCGTTGGCATTACCCCGTGGAAGATTAGCCTCCCTTTGCTGACTATTCAAAAAATACGCTGAGTGCATATGCATGAGTGAGCGCTATCTCCAAGCACCTCGAGAACTGAGTTGCATGTAGGAAAAACCTTAATATCCATACATATGTATTAAAAAAAAGAATGCGTCGCCTCTAAACATGTGCCAAGATGAAAAACTCATCACGCTCTCCTCCTATGGGGAAAAAATGGTAATCTGAACTGATTTTTTAACTCCAAAAATGATTCAAACACAAAGTTGGAAAGAGAGAAAAAAAACAACTAGGCCAATATATATATACTATATCATATATATATATAATATATATATATATATATATATACTATATATTATATATATATATATATATCTATATATATATATATATATCTATATATATATATATATATATTATATAGATATATATATATATATATATATATAGATATATATATATATATATATATATATATATACTATATATATATATATATCATATATATATATATATATATAGATATATATATATATATATATATATATATATATATATATATATATATATATAGATATATATCTATGATATATATATATATATATCTATATATATATATTATATATTATATATATATATATATATATATAGTATATTATATATATATATTATATATATCTATATATATATATATCTATATATATATTATATCATATATATATATATATATATATCTATATAGATATATCTATATATATATATATATATATATTATATATATCTATATATATCTATATATATATATATATATATCTATATATATATATTATCTATATATATATATATATATGTATATTATATGTAATATATATCTATATATCTATATACTACTATATATATATATATATATATATATATATATATTCATCTTATATAGATATATCTCTATATAGATATCTATCTATAATCTATATATCTACATATATACTAGAAACTATATATATATATATCGAGGATCTATATTATATATTATAATAGATAACGATATCTATCGCATATCTATCTATTATAGCTCCTATCTCTATATATATAATATAGATATCATATATATATATTATATATATAGATATATATATATACTATATATATATATATATATATATATATATAGATATATTATATATATCTACTATATATATATATATATATATATATCTATATTATATATATATATATATATATATATATATATATATATATATATATAATATATATATAATATATTGTGACCGGTAAAAATGTTCTGTAAAACAACAGAATTCCATCTAATAAAAGGAGCCCATAAAAACGAACAAAATGTAGAGAGAAACGTTACTATATTTCAGAGACTGCTGTCTCTCTCTTCAGGTATATGAATGAGAAAAGTTTACAGAAAAGGTGGTATTTATACCAAGAGATTCGTCCACAAGTAAGCCAATTTAGGTCACCCCCGCTGATAATCTTCCTTTAATCTTCTTAAGCGTTGGTTGAATGAACACTGCGTCGACGACATCTGATATCCAAGCCCCTTTTGAGATGTTCATACCTGCTTCTCTTTTATTAAGGCCGAGTCCATCATTTGACTCTTGTACCGGCAGTTGCTGCTATAAATTACACGTGACATATTCCAGTTTATTCTTCCTATGGTTTCTGTTCATTTATATGGTTGAAAATAGCCGAGTTCTGTTGTCCATACCTAACTGACCGTTTGTGTTGTATCACTTCCCCAGAGATTAATACAACACAAACGGTCAGTTAGTTCAAACTCGCTCGTCAAATAACCATGTTGCATAGATATATCCAGTAATATTATTGGGGAGTTCATTCTTACCGTTTCTCTCTCTCTCTCTCATTAACGGACAGACATATGCGTCTGAGAGAGTGAGACAAGGGTTTCTTCTTTAGAGGGAGATCAAGTACCTTGCTATACTGGTAAATGGCCCAATCAGTTTTAAAGTATCTTCACTTAAGTGCCCAAACCAGCATTACTCTTGTAACTAGTTCTAACTGAATTATTATGTTAATTTGTAGAAAAAAAAAAAAAAACACACACACACACATTCCAAGAATGGGATTTGATAGGCAATGTTACTAGACTGGTAAGAGAGGGAGATGTTTTTTTTTTTGCCATTACTCCACAGAGGAGTCTGAATGTGTCTTTATTGCCGAATCTTAGGCATAACGTCTCTTGACTGTGCCTCTTTCCTCTTAATTTGCCAAGATGACCCCCACTCTGCTCTCAATGAGGTCATTGCGTTTGTGGTCTCAGCTGACGCCCACTTCGTGTACAAATAATAAGATAGTGAGGATGGTTTCTTTATGCGTTCTTTGGTTTTCAACTCAACCAGGAATTTTCTGGTAATTTTTCACATTCAGTTGAATCGTTTAGATTTTTTTCTCGTTTTTATTAAACTTTTTCCTTATTTAAATTACAATAAAAGTATCCGTGTCAGCCTGCAAAGCACACCACAGTGTTCGAGTATACATGGATACATATACAAACGCTATATATATATATATATATATATATATATATATATATATATATATATATATATATATATATATATATATATATATATATATATATATATATATACAAAATGTCCTTTAATATCTAATTCACTCTACCTCGGAATCAATATATTTTCATATATGCTTAACCGAAGGGGAATTTTTATTAGGCGATAATAGAATTGTCGGCGCCCATGCGCGAACCCAAGACACCATACAAATCCAGGAACGTCAGTGAAGCTTTTACCCACTCCACCACCGCAAGAGGCTATAAGTTAATGCCGTCTCTCACCCTCAATTACCTTTCGCGCTCAGGTATTCGCTGATTTGGAGCCAGCATTAACCCACCTTGACCTCGGTAGTGTTGTAGTGCTAATGGACAGCACATAGCCATTAATATAAGTCATATCACACTACCGTGATTCTTATACATATATTGAAGCTACAAATGGATCCACCCCCCCCCCTTTGAATTAATCTAATTCCCCACTCTCCACCCCGGCCGGAATTAAATATTTTTTTGTTTTTTCATATAATGCTTAAACGAAGAAGGCCAATTTTTTTGTTTTTATTAGGCGTAATAATAGAATAAAATTTGTCGGCGCCCATGCGCGAAAACCCAAAGACACCATACAGATCCAGAACGTCCCAGTGAGGCTTTTTACCCACTCCACCACCGCAAGAGGCTATAAGTTAATGCTGTCTCTCACCCTCAAATACCTTTCGCGCTCATGTATTCGCTGATTTGGAGCCAACATTAACCCACCTCGACCTCGGTAGTATTGTAGTGCTTATGACAGCACGTAGCCATTAATATAAGTCATATCACATTACCGTGATTCTTATACATAAATTGAGCTACAAACGTCCTTTAATATCTAATTCACTCTACCCCGGAATTAATATATTTTCATATATGCTTAAACGAAGAGCAATTTTTATTAGGTGATAATAGAATTGTTGGCACCCAGGCACGTACCCAGGAAACCATACAGATCCAGGAACGTCAGTGAGGCTTTTACCCACTCCACCACCGCAAGAGGCTATAAGTTAATGCCGTCTCTCACCCTCAAATACCTTTCGCGCTCATGTATTCGCTGATTTGGAGCCAACATTAACCCACCTCGACCTCGGTAGTATTGTAGTGCTTATGACAGCACGTAGCCATTAATATAAGTCATATCACATTACCGTGATTCATATACATACATCGAGCTACAATTTCCTTTAATATCCAATTCACTCTACCCCAGAATTAATATATTTTCATATATGCTTAACCAAAGGGCAATTTTTATTAGGCGTTAATAGAATTGTCGGCACCCAGGCGCGAACCCAGGACACCATACAAATCCAGGAACGTCAGTGAAGCTTTTACCCACTCCACCACCGCAAGAGGCTATAAGTTAATGCCATCTCTCACCCACAAATACCTTTCGCGCTCAGGTATTTGCTGATTTGGAGCCAGCATTAACCCACCTCGACCTCGGTAGTGTTGTAGTGCTTATGGACAGCAAGTAGCCATTAATATAAGTCATGTCACATTACCGATAATACTAATATCGCCTAATAAAAATTCCCTTCGGTTAAGCATATATGAAAATATATCAATTCCGAGGTAGAGTGAATTAGATATTAAAGGACATTTGTAGCTCGATGTATGTATATGAATCACGGTAATGTGATATGACTTATATTAATGGCTACGTGCTGTCATAAGCACTACAACATAACCGAGGTCGAGGTGGGTTAATGTTGGCTCCAAATCAGCGAATACCTGAGCGTGAAAGGTATTTGTGGGTGAGAGACGGCATTAACATATAGCCTCTTGCGGTGGTGGAGTGGGTAAAAGCTTCACTGACATTCCTGGATTTGTATGGTGTCTTGGGTTCATGTCTGGGCGCCGACAATTCTATTATCGCCTAATAAAAATTCCCCTTCGGTTAAGCATATATGCAAATATATTAATTCCAAGGTAGAGTGAATTAGATATTAAAGGACATTTGTAGCTCAATGTATGTCTATGAATCACGGTAATGTGATATGACTTATATTAATGGCCATGTGCTGTCATAAGCACTACAACACTACCGAGGTCGAGGTGGGTTAATGCTGGCTCTAAATAAGCAAATACCTGAGTGCGAAAGATATTTGAGGGTGAGAGACAGCATTAACTTATAGCCTCTTGCGGTGGTGGAGTGGGTAAAAGCTTCACTGACGTTCCTGGATTTGTATGGTGTCCTGGGTTCGCGCCTGGGCGCCGACAATTTTATTATCGCCTAATAAAAAATTCCCCTTCGATTAAGCATATATGAAAAATATTAATTCCGAGGCAGAGTGAATTAGATATTAAATGACATTTGTAGCTCGATGTACGTATATATATATATATATTAATATATATATTAATTATATATATATATATATTAGAATATATATAATATAATATATATACTATCCACAGGTGAAAAATAAGAGACAGGGTGTAGGTCCTGACTGGTTTCGGCTTTATTTTCAAGCCATTGACAAAGGACTGATACATAGTATTAGAATTCACAAGTATATATACTATAAAGACAGTACTGACGAACATACACACAACCGTTTGAGACTGCAGATCCACCCACATGCAGGTGTCAAGGTAGGAGTGGCTTTCAAAAATCATTTGGCTAAAATTTACAATAAATTCTCAAGGGATACTACCGCTTAGAGTACAAGTCCACACCTGACAGGTGTCAGGGAGGCGGGGTTGAACATCTCATTAACCAACTACTGGCCCCCTTTACTGTGTTTAAAATACAAAATATTAATAATCCTATTTCCATATATCTCTACAGCCTACCTAAAATTAAAATAAACAGTTTTACAAATTTCTTTTGATATTAAAGGATCAAGTTTATACATTCCTTGACTGATGTTCATATTACTGTTGTAACTTTCTTTTATAACACTAGATTCAATGATATTCCTTTCCAAAGCATTATTAGAACACACCAGCTTTTTTTACCCTTCCCAGTTACTAGCATGATTGTTCTCACTAACATGTACAAATATACCTCTATTTCCCTGTGCATATCTCACACATTGTTTATTTTGTTCTATTCTTTTTTCCAGTGCTCTCCCCGTTTGACCAATGTAAAAGTTGTCACAAGACTTACACGGGATTTTATATACATATCCTTTAGCATTGTCGGGGGAGTTCTTAATAAGTACCTGTTTCATTGTTTTATTGGTTTTAAAAACTACATTAACACCAAAATTCTCCAGGAGATGTGGGATATCTTTCATATTATTATTATAAGGTAGTACAAGCAAATTTTTGTTGTTGTAAGGTTCTTTTTGGTTTTGATACAAGGTCTTTTTTGCCGCTTCTAATGCATTATTTAATACATTGTCTGGATATTTCAGTTTCTTGCCTGTATTCCGAATCTTATCTATCTCCTCATCTATATATTCTGGGCTACATACCCGTAGTGCTCTTAAAAACATGGAAGCAAACACTGATCATTTAACCTAATTGTTTTGTCCAGAATAGAAATGTACATAGGAAGAAATATTAGTAGGTTTTCTGTGAACATTATACTTAAACCCATTACTATTTCTCCGTATGAGGACATCCAAAAAGGGTAGGCATTCATCTTTTTCTATTTCCATAGTAAATTTAATTGACAGTACTAATTGATTTAACCTGGCAAAAAAGTTATTTACATCTTCGTTCCCTGGCCATACACAAATTATGTCGTCAACATATCTAAACCAAGGTACATTACGTGGAATTATATTGTTTAAAATTTTCTTTTCAAAAAATTCCATATATAAATTACTTAGCACTGGGGACAGAGGGTTTCCCATTGCCATAACAAAATTTTGTGAGTAGAATTTTTCATTGAATTCAAATTTACAGTCTTTAACACATAATTTTATCAGTTCAATTAAGGTGCTTTTAGAAAATGGAATATCCAGTTGTTTGTTTTCTAATAATTCCGATAGAAACTCCAATAAATCATCAATATGCGCTTTTGTGAATAGAGATACTACATCAAAGCTCACAAGTTTCGATTCACTATTAATTTGTACACTATTTAGTTCATCTATCAAGTCCACTTTATTCTTAATATTGGCATTAGAGATGTTACCTACCAATTGGTTAAGGATATCTACTAAATATTTTGCTAATTTATAAGATGCAGAACCCACTGAGCTGATAATTGGTCTGGCAGGGAAGTTTGTTTTATGGGTTTTTATCGTACCATACATAGACGGTAGCGATGGAGAGGTCACACACACCTTCTTTATAAGGCTTTCGTCACCTTTTAACAGATGTTTCATTTTTTTATTGAAACCACTATTCACACTTTCTATCGGGTTCTTATTTAATTCTTTATAAGTGCTATTATCACCCAAAAGACTTTCCATTTTTTCTATGTATTCATTTTTGTTTAAAATTACTAGGGCACCTGATTTATCTGCTTTTGTCATGTGTATATCTTTATCTTTTTTCAGTTTATTGATGGCATTCTGCGATTTTTAGTTATAAGTAACAATATCCGCATTATGATTTCGGATGCATAACAAATTGTTAACCGAAGTACATGAATAATTCAATGAGGCTATGAAAATAAAAACAAAATCAACATAGTATGTATGTACGTATGTGCGCGTTTATGCATGAATGCATATGAAAAATACGAAGTGAATTAAATAAAATTTTCAATTCCTGAAGATAAACGTCACTGAAGCATGACAAATAACTGAGATTGCCTGAAGAGTTTTGATTGAAAATTAGACTGCATTATTATTTTTCACTTCTCTTTTTTCCATTTATTATAATCTTTTTTTTTTCATTGCTTCTTTCATCTCCTATACGGTCTTTTCCCAGTTTTCCTCTCCCCCTTTCTTGTTTTTCCTGGCGTTCTTCAAAAGAGCTCGTCGATAAAGACTGAGCAGTCTTGCATCACATCGTAGTGACATCAAAAGATGTATCCCCACTGAGCCCGGAATTACATTATTTGCGATAATAAAAGTTTCACAATTTCTGTTTTATAACGAGAGAGAGAGAGAGAGAGAGAGAGAGAGAGAGAGAGAGACTGACTACTTATGACACAAGAAACGGAGACAGTAAGTGATTTGACGTTAGTAAATTTATGTAAAAAAAAAAAAAAAAGAATGACAATTTCATGAAATTTTAGTAAAGATTTACCGGATACCACAAAGACTAACAATGTTTTAATCACAAAATTCGGTAAGAGAGAGAGAGAGAGAGAGAGAGAGAGAGAGAGAGAGAGAGAGAGAGTTGATATTTCGCTGTCATGTCCTTCGCACAGCCGTTGGGTGAATCAAACTTGCTGCCAGATAGCCTAATTAAATATTCCGACATCAGATGTTATAGACTTAACTCAGCAATTGATGTGATGCATTAGATAAGATTATTTGGTTCTAATTAGTAGAGTTCCGTCCATCAATAATTTCAGGAACTGATCCTCTCGGTGGGTGGGAAAGGATCTGGGTGACAATGAGAGAGTGAAGGAAACGATAGCATTTGTATTAATCTTAATAATTCGAATGGAAATTCTCACCTTAGAATATAATGAATGAACGGATTATTTGATAGTCCATAATTTACTCTTAGGATGCCCTTAAAGCGCATTTTATGACCCGTTCCATGAACTTGTTCCCTCTGCCACAAAATGAATGGCCTTATATAGAGGAGGGGAAGGATCCGAGGAAGAAATTGACTGGAGCCCAAGAGACGATTCCTTCCTCATTATTATCTGAGCACCTCTTTGCATTGAGGAAACGTTATTAGGTACAGTTATTTATTCAAAAGCTAAAGAAATAAATTAAGCATCAGGAAAAATCGTGCAATTTTTATTTTAGTAGCTGATGCCAAACATATTTCAAGCTTTATTTTGAAAGAAGCCCTTGATTCAGACCAGTTTAATTTTTTCGTGAGCAAACGTGATTTGATCATCTTTCTTCTTTTGAAATCATTTCTAAATATTAGAGCGAAGACTTCAGTCAGACTAAGGGGTCTCTGGTTTTGCAAAGGTAGGAGCAACTGGGCAATATCTGAGTTATGATCAGTACCACCAGTAGGGCGTAGACCTAAATTTCATAATCAATCAGTCAAACAGTATGACGCCCTTAAAAGCGATAACTCGCGAAGTTCCAAGGTAAACCCTCAAAGGGGTAACTAGGTATCTAAACCATCAAAGGGGTAACTTGGTATCTAAACCATTAAAGGGGTAACTAGGTATCTCGGAACTATCTGCTACATGAACGCTATCGTTAATTACATTTCAAATAGTCTTCCGACAACAAGCTGCTAATAGTATGATAAACGACACAATGCGAAATTATTCTTTATAGCGGAGGTGAGAAGACATACTTTAACTAAGCCTAGTATTCGAGAAAACTATCGAATTTGGTGCTGAAATCATCAATTTCTAGACAATCATAATGCAATAATTAAACATAATTTAAATGTGAATTTATGATATTTTAAAAATAAATCATCTGAATAGCGTAAGGGCCAGGCTGGTAGTGATAAAAGATATTCGTAAGTAACAACACTGATGTCATTGACGATACAAAAGATTGATTACATGTTCGTAAAGATAAATATGGACCTGGAAGCGTGGTAGCGCAAGTGATTGTGCTGTAATTCGTTGTTGTTGTTGAGGCCTGAGGTATTGTAACTCCTTTCATATTCTCTCTTCCATAGCTGATTCATAGTTGCGAGGTTTTCCTCCTGTTACGCTTTTCAAACCTTTTACTTTTAATTTTTGTTTCAGCGCTGAATGACCTCATAGGTTCCAGTGCATGGCCTTTGGCATAAATTCTATATTCAGTTCAATTTAGTTGATGCATAAGATTAATTTGGCCTAAATTAAGAAAAAAAATTTTCCTTTGGACTACTAAAAATAATTCCAGGCTCTCTATTACCTCCTGTTCATGTTAACTCATTAGTTCGAGTTTTCCTTTTTCCCACTGGTAAATATTCCATTGTCAATTCCTAAGAAAAAGTATAATAATAATAATTAACAATAATATTAGGTGTTGAAGTTCGTTATTTTTCTCCTGTTAATGTCGACATTTCCGTAGTCATCTTCGGGACATTGCAAAGGACTTTCTGAGTGAGCTTTGTGGGTAGGTCAGTATTAATAGGAGGGAAGGGCGTGGCAAAATCCTGGGCCAATTTCTGATTGACTGGCTGGACGAATATTTCCCCTCAGACAACATAGTAGGTAAGGGTTGTTCTTCGGTGCGAGCCCTGTAGGAGCACTGGGATTGATCTTGTGGATTCTGCTCCTCTGTTGCTGAATTTTGATTGGTCTGCACCTCTTGTGGGACGCTCGGGGCCGACCTCCTGGCGGCCGTTGGAAGGAGGAAGGTATTTTGCATAGTGTTGAGCAAGGCTTCTTCTCCTTACAAATATACAAGGTTTCCAGGAGCCGGGCGGCGATGGTCAGGGACTTGATCAATAACTTCAAAATCCTGGATAATGTTTTTTTGAAAGATCCTCTTATTATGAGCAGTCCTGGCATGGTTGACAATTTGCCCCCTCCTGGCCATGGAAGGTAATCCTCTTCGAAAAACGCATCGTGGTCATGAATGCCGGTATAACCACGTTGGTCTTCTTCAGTGGGTCCTTCTACGTGGGGGCTGGATTAGTCTTCATCACCAGGCTACTTGTTTTTCTATTCTTGTATTAAGTACTCAGATGGATTTTTTGTCGGGATAGGTAGGTCGGACGTTTTCTTCAATGCTTTTCTTAAGGGCTTGTTCGTCTTCCTTATATTTTTTGTGGAAGTGGCCTTTGTAGAAAAGTCGGACTTGTTCAGGGACGCTGGGGCGCTGTTCCTGCTGGTACCAGCTTTCGATGTTCCCTCGGATTGATGCCTTCCGATTTTGTGCAAAGGGCACTTTCACAGGAAAATAAGGAAGACAGACAAGCCTTTGAGAAAATCATTCTCAACTAAATCACTGGATTAGTTGAGCCGGTCAGTATGGAATATTGCAGTTCGATGCTTAGGCTTTCAATTTCTTTCAAAATGTTTCTGAACTTGTTTGTTCACGTTGTTTCAACAACTCTTCCTAGATGCTTGTGTACTTCTTGTTAATCTGTATTTCAAACATATTTTTTGATAAAACATACTTTGTGCATATTCACTATACATTTCTTAAACTAAATACATGTACATTATCTTTATACTAACATTCTAGTTATATTCACCATACCCAATTTCATGCTGCCGCTGGTCTCAAAACCTCGTACGTCAATTGTAGGTACAGCTCTAGTTTAAGTAATTTTCTCTATACGTGTTTTTTTTGTGAAACAGAGAGAGAGAGAGAGAGGATATAAACGCAAGTAAGGTACTGATAGGTTCTAAGATTATTTATTGGCTGAAAGATATAAAAATAGCTCCTGATATTTTAACAAAATCACGAACTATGTATAGGATAAAAAAAAAATATTAATGTGTTAACGTGTGAAGAATACTTGTGCGAAATATTCGAGAGATACTCCAACACACCACTTGATTGAACATAAATAGATATGAACGACTTATAATTAATCTTCATCCTTCTCGGTCGCTAGAGGAAAAGCCAATTTTGATTCAGTTTGTGACAAAGTGCTTTCGAGTCTTAGTTTGGGGAGTAAACATCATCATACAAGTCACTATGGTTTCATTAGATTTAACATTCATTTCACTTATTCCAATATTGCAGGATAAGATCCATAGTAAGGTACACACGCACGTACACATACAGATATATATATATATATATATATATATATATATATATAGTTATATATATATATATATATATATATATATATATATAATATATATATATATATATCATATTATGTGCTTTTACGTGCGTGAAAATTCCTTTTACCGGTCACTACATAGGAAGCAAAGTTGTATCACTCTATAAGTCGCTTTTAATTCTCTGATTGATTTTATATCTCTATGCCTCTCAAGATACAGTTTAAAAGCCAGGATATTTGGGAAATAGATAAATGGATAAAAACGATAGTATTGATATTTTCCAAAGTTAGAAACTCTTAGTGTTTGCGTGAAATAATTGTTTTTAATAATTTCTAGTGTAATTGTCCGATTACAAGTATTTCTTTTATTTAGCTCTGTTAAGTAAAGAAGTATTACTTTCTTGTAATAACGCGATGCGTGGAAGTTAATTATACATTTGACATTAAGGTTGGAATTCTTTCGATATGAAGAACATTTTCTTCTTCCCCAGACTAACTTCGAAATATAACCAGAGGCTACTTGTCTTTTTCATGATATACTGTTGCTTGGAAAACTAAATGCTCTCTCTCTCTCTCTCTCTCTCTCTCTCTCTCTCTCTCTCTCTCTCTCTCTCTCTGTTGATCCAACCGCTTATTCGAGATCAAAACAAAGCTCAACAAAGAGGCCTTACTTAGCATTCTAAGTTTGTTCTCATACGCCAAGGGAATGCGTCCAATCCCCTGCAAATTCAAAAGACCTTACTCTGTTGTTTTCTGTGCTGCATTCCCGCTGCGTTCCTTTTTTTCGGACTGAGGAAAGGGGAGTTTTTGTCCTTCCTACTCTCTTCGAATGGAGACAGTATGTAACCGGTGTTTGTGTCTGGAGACAAATGAGCTTTCAATACGATATTGCGTTCGTTTTATTTTTATTTGTTTAACTGGGTGGCTACTAAAGGGAGGATTGACGTCCTGTTATGTTTTTATTAATTATCTATAGCGATAGTGGATTTTCTCGGCTTTGGCATTTTTCATACATTTTAGTAATTATTATAGTAGAGGATGAGAGTTTGAGTTCCAGATTAATGAGAAAAAAAAACAATAAAAAAACTGTATCCCACAAATACACGCTCCTTGATGAAGTCCTGAAAGAAACGATGACTAATATAACTGTCAATGTGGAAAGAAGAATGAAAGAAGAATGGTCGTCGTTGCCATTCCTTTCGATGGAAACGAAGAGAGATAATCCAAAATAATAATAAAAAAAACCTGCTCTGATTACACGGTTTTTTTGTTAACTGAGGGAGAATTATATGAACAATAATTCGAATTTGTTGGAAAGAGAAAGTATTTCTGTTTTATTACAATTTCAACGAATAGTGGTGATACACTTGAGATTATGTTTCACAAATTCGATGCATTCGTTTGTCCTGTTACAGATTAGCACCTTTGCGAAATCGAAGGACGCTTAGCATATATCGACTGTAACTTGAAAGTCAGATGTAAAATGAGAGAATATGTTGCAGGCATGCCATGTATAAGTTTTTATGAGGCACTTGTGAGGACACTAGTATTTTAAAACCCTTACTTGAAGAAATATGTAGGTTTTGAATGTTTCCGAAGTGTATCGCGTTACCGTTAAAAGAAATCTTCAGATTTCAAATGTGGATTATATAGCCAATTGTCTTTTTTTCATGAAATGATATAATTCCTACCACTAACCTGTCGGTTGCTCTGTGTACGTCTGCGGCCAATAAATAACTTGACCCCGTCGATAGAGAGAGAGAGAGAGAGAGAGAGAGAGAGAGAGAGAGAGAGAGAGAGAGAGAGTGTAATATCTTCGTAATATCCTGCTTCCAAAGGAAATTTTATAATTGATAAATTCTATGCTCACTAATCGAAGACAATGGCAACTATTTTTTTCCGTTTTACATGTGACCACCTCGTGTTTCAGAATATTAATTCCCAAATCATCCATTTATAATTCAGTCACTTTACCAAAGAAATATCTTACACCCAAAGGAAGCTGTTTATCAAAGCTCCTCCTGCCATCCCGTATAAGGCATGTAGTGTATGTATGTGTTCATGTGTGTCATGTTTTGGGAAACCGAATGATCTTCTTAGTTATTCAGCCGTAATTCATACGTTTTCTCTGTTTGTAATCCTTATGTGAATTGCCTGATAGAGTTTGGAATGAAATGCAAAACACTTTTCTGGTACATTTAATATCTGAATACTATTAGAGACTGAAAATATGTAAGACTTAACAAGCAGAAAATATAACTTGCATTTTTATTTTTCTAGATACCAATGGCTTTTCGCATAATTTATCGCCTATTCCCAAGTACATCAATGTCGTTCCATTTTGTGAGAATTTACGGTACGCTGCTTTAACTTTTTCTTCGTCGACATTTATAGACCCAACTTCCCCAAAAATGTCTTCCGGTACACCAGGATGCTTGGTGAGCAATTTTGAGATTAAGCTACTGTAGTAAAAGTAAGACTCAATCATGAGAGAGAGAGAGAGAGAGAGAGAGAGAGAGAGAGACTACGAGCTTTGTGATATGAACTACATAGAGAGAAAGAGAGAGAGGGGGAGGAGGGGGCCCTAATCTTATTAGTATACAGACTTGTGACGAGAGAGAGAGAGAGAGAGAGAGAGAGAGGATCCATGTTGTGTACATTGAAAATATCATCAAATGTATTCGGCGGTGTCTATATTTTTTCATCTTTTTAACGCGAATATAAGTAGCGTGTTAAACTTTTATAAAAAATTACTTTTTATCATAATTTTTATTATATATTTTTTTGCTTATGTTCTTTCCTCAAAATGTGCAGGTAATTGTTTAGGGGCCTCTTGATTTGTTTTTCTAAATATATTTTATTTTGGAACTCATTGTAGTTATTAGCACCTGTCCAAACTCTCTCTCACTGAAAGATGAAATTTTACTTTTCCATTTTATAAGAGATTTTCTGTTGACCTGATTTGGGAGATGACCTTTGGCAAGCATTATTCTACTTCGGTCATTAAACTAATAGTTATTTTTTCCAATGTATACAGCCGTGTTGGTAATTGTATATAATCTGTATTATTTTATTTAAGTGGAAATAATTATTATTATTCAAACATTGAACTCTGACCTGATTTTATCATAGTAATAATGTAGCAAATGTTATCATGTTTTCATTGGTTACAAATAATTGGGTGTACCGAGGCACAAGAATGGAACTCTAAATGTTATTTGTTCCTCCTGAAATCTGACCTAGATAAATACTGACATTTTGCTTTACTGGGGAAATTTATCTGCTTGGTATTTATATTCCTTCTATAGACATTTGTGTGTGTGTGTGTGTGTGTGTGTGTGTGTGTGCAGTTCAGTGGGGTTTTATGAATATGATGCCAAGATTCTAGGTGAAGAATTTCTCAGTAATACCTGCGGATAGAGGAGATAGGTGAGGTAATACTAGCAAAAAAAAAAAAAAAAAAAAAAAAAACAACGAGGCCATAGAATTTCCTTATTCCAGAAAGTGGACATTTCCTCATCGTATCATAACATTCTGAATCCTAGTTATGATTAGCAGCAGAATTTTAGTAACAAAATATTATTATATATTATTATAGTATGGAAAACGCAAAATATTATAATAGGGAACACATTGTAGCTGCAGAAATCCAAGTAAAGTAAACATTTTTCTCCTCTAAGACAGCAGCCGGTGTCTGATGAAAAAGACTTTCTTTCTGTTTTAAAATTACTCCTCGGTATAAATCTACTTGTTTTATTCAGTTTATCAATAAATGCCCATTGTTGGCTAAGGAAATGTGAAGTTTTACTTATTACTGAAATAATATATGTTAGTGTAAAGAGAATGCAGAGGTGAAGTTGGAATAAATATTGAATACTCTTGACTATTCAAGTAAATAATAGTGGCAATCGAGACTTAATTGTGACAATCATCGTTGTTAAAATGTGGCACTTTTTACACGGGCTCCGTAGTACAATAAGAAACATGAGTGTTTATTAAAAAAAAAAAAAAAAAGAGAAATATGCGACCATCCTCACTTATGGTTATTCATACCTGCAATTCAAATGTGGTGATTGTGCGGCAAGGATTCTTTGAATACAAAGCAGGTGGTAAAAAATGTTCGAGTAACACAAGCTTTATACGAAAAAGGTTTTGCTGCTTTCCAGAAGTACAGAGCTTAGACTGCGGATATTTCATAAAAAAAGGATTTTTGTAAATGTACGATTCTAAGCGAAAATAAACTTTGGTAAAAAAGAAAAAAAAGAAAAATAAAAAGCGTAGCTGCACATCCAAGAATTGCTTTCTGTATAATACAATGTGTATCGTCATCATTAATAAATATGCTCCTGGATAAACACTTTAACATGTGACATTCCTGTGAAATCAAGAAAACGTTATTTTTCGGTGAAGATTTTATCATTATAAACTCTTTACAACGCATTTAATTGAAAGATATGAAATAGAAATAACCGTTTGGTAACGCATTCCTAACTGCATGAAGAAGGAAAGAAAGTAAAGGGAAAGCAACCTGGATTATAAGTGAAAGGAATCATCAAGGCTCCTTCTGGATGGATACACGATGGAACCATTGCTGATATTTCTTATATTGGCCGCCTAATTGTTCGGTCTTTCTCATCGCTATCTCTATAAACTTTATATCTCATATTACGAGTATATAGTTTATAAAGAGATAAAGAAATGAAAGAACAAATACCGTTCGGTTTTTCCTCCAAGGGAGAAATGAAGTTGCCAGGATGCATGGTTAGGCGAAAACGTATTCCGGGAAGGCTCAGAGTTACGGGGAATGGATAAAAGGAAAAAGACGATGATAGACTGTTCAAGATGGAGACTGTTATTACGGAAGGTCGATACTCGTATTGCGGATGGATGAAGGTTCCTTCACCAATGACAGTAATTGCGAAATAATAAAAGGATAATTATCGCAGGAATAAATGGAAATTGCACCGAGTTTACGCTTTTATTCACACAAAAATTAACTATGATCATAATCACTCTATTGTATGAATGAAAAAAGTAGATAGGAAATTATATATCAAATTTACTTTACACAGTGCTGAAGATGCATTGGAAAACTGTATAGATAAAATGCCTTGAAAATTTGTCCTACTTGTCAACATTTATGTGATACCTTCGTACCATAAAAACTAGAACTATTAAGGTTTACATTATCTTAAGGAGGAAATGGTCCCTGACTGAGACACACGAAAAGACGTGACAAAATATTGCATGATTTCACAAAGCTTGGGAAAATGTTTCACATCGCATGGCACACGGAAAGAAACGAGAGAGAGAGAGAGAGAGAGAGAGAGAGAGAGAGAGAGAGAGAGAGAGAGAGAGAGAAACTTATGATGGGACACAACCAAAGAAAGCATTTCTTGAGTCTCATTAAAAAAACAATGCCTAGATATGCATTCGCTTTACGTAAATTTCAAAATACCTTCCGCCTACTTGAACCATTCCCTAGTATTAGAATCTCAAACAAGCAATACCTATCACTACAACGTAAGATGACAAGTGACGTCCGGAATAAGAACTGCTTTTGATTCACCGTTTGCTGACAGTGAGTTACTCACTTTTTAAAATCGTGTAATCAAAGTGCAGCTCCCTCCATATATCTTTAATTTTTATTACAGCAGAGTACGTGATATCTATTGGACACGTCATCAGTCAACGTGAGGACTATCGAAACATGAAGGACCATATGACAATAATATTCGTATATTTTTTTTCACTTTCTAGTCCCTCTGTTATAACTCAAGTAAGATGGAAAGAAAACAGGAGCAGTATTACATTTAGAACTTTTAATCATTAGCGACAAAAGTAAACCATGAAACGGGAACTGATTATCATCGGAAGAGTCTAAAAATAATCCAATTTTATAAATCTAAGATCACGTCATCTTTAAACAGAAATACTGCAACCCTTCCATAAGGACTACAAGGAATCCGTTTGTCTAACAACTTACAAATTGACTGAGTAATCTTACTGCCATCTTAATCAGAGAAATGGCGAGGAAATGAAAAAGAGATTTTAGATTCTACAACCAAGAAATTCCATTAAAGAAGCCAACTTTCAGTAATAAGAGAAGAAACCGAAAGAGAAAATTAGGAGACAAAAGACCTAATTAACCTTAATTATAACCTCCACCGGGGAGGAATGTCCGACTACCCGACTCTCAATCGTCCTTAGATTCTACCCAACCTTTCGTCCCTCTTTGAACCACTCTCCAATTCCTCCGCCCCATTCAGCAACTGAAAGTTTACTTTAGGTGATGTGAGTCGGGAGTTTATTCCGCTTGGAGAGAGAGAGAGAGAGAGAGAGAGAGAGAGATGACCCGGGTTATGTTGAAGGGGATTGCCTTTATTAACTGCATTTGAACGGACATGGTTTTTTTGTTAACAGGTATTTCATCATGGTCATTAGGATAGCTTAGGTTGAATTAAAATCAGTGAGGGCAAGGATTATAGTGAACATTTAAAGTAAGGTATCAACTTGCGAAATTGAAAACAATCAAAATTTAGATTTTTTTTTTTAAAGAAAACTACGATTAACTTTGCAGACCAAAATTGATACGCCAGTGGATATTCAAAAGTGTTTATCATTTGTATTATCGATCTATTTCAACATGCTAATCCACAAAAATTAATTCTGAAATGATATCCTAGTGACCTTCCTGTTGTCTCTATAATAAAAGCTTTTGCTTCCAATGGGAGAGTCAGTTGCACATCCCCTTCAATGGAGCAAAAAAGTAAATAACACCGATACGTCGTTTCAGCTCGAGACTCATCAGTTACGCAATCAGTGAACTAGATATGCCCTCATCTATTTACAGACTGAATATCCAGTTGGCTAATAAGCCGTTTCATTAAGCATAAACGCTGAAGTGTTTTAACCGTTAATTAAATGATTGACGTAGTTTGTATAACAATTAGACAATGCTTAGTATCAAGTCATGCCTGTCATTTATCTGTACTTTATAAAGGAAGTATCCTTGACCTCATTTAGTTGTTGGTAAAGACAGGTAACTTTATGTAAAATATGCGTGACCCAGGTTCGCACACACAACATGGCGTTTTCGTACAATGATGCATAATTATATGGATTGGACGACAGGTATTCCGGACGTGTCAACTTGTCATGATAATTCATTTATTCACAACGGTCTTATAAGTCTAATGTAATAAAGAGAAATTTTCAAAATCCTTTAACGTAAATATAGAACGAACCACTGAGCCTAAAGAAGAAAGAGAGAGAGAGAGAGAGAGAGAGAGAGAGAGAGAGAGAGAGAGAGAGAGAGAGAGAGAGAGAGAGTCTACTGGAGATTATTTCGGAATAACAATGGCTATCGAAACGAATCTGTTTCCCTCATTTCTAATTCTTTATCTATTTTGTTTCGCAGCAGTGTCTTCTTTATTTGTTCTGATGATTCCCGTTTTGGAATTTAAGTAATTGAATTTACTGTTCCTGTTGACCCTAGTCTCGTGCAAATAGAACGTGGAAAAAGATATTTATGGTTGTTTGGGTCTTAACCGGTACTTTAAGGTATCAAGGTAAACATTTCGTAGTTACATGTCCTTCATTATCTGGACAATGCCAACATGTGACTCTTGTACTTATGTACAAAAATATATATGAATTCGCATAATAAACATTCCAGCTCATTAAGTAATAGGAAAAGTAGACTAATGATTATTTAATCATTTACGGAAAATCTGTTAACCATCCCTGAGAAGTATAATAGAAGTAAAGTATAGATAAAGACAACGTATTAAAAAGAAAATAGTGATCGTAAATAATACCATCGACCTGTTCGTTAATTCTCTTGACAATCTCTGTCGTTCTTAGAGAACGTCGATGCACAGTTTTTTTTTTTTTCTTTCTTTTTTTTCGTAACCATGTCGCCAGTAATTGTTGAACTGGTCAATCTGTGCCGGCCTGGGTCATAAATACTCAAGAGCAGCTGACGATACTATTGTAGCTATTGTGGTTCATTTGGAATTTTTGCTATCCTTGTATGTAATTTGGATACTTAGGCAAGTGTTGACCGGAATCCTCTCACAAACTGATGATAATGTTGGTGTAAAATTTCGTTTGAATCCAGTACCCAGACTTTGAGTATATCAGAATAATGAATCATAAAGAGCAGAATACAGTATTTCTGACCAACCAATTGCCTAAATACAAGGAAAAATATAGTCTTACTGCACTTTCTGTACCTACTCTCCTACTATGCCTTTTTTGCTGTCGTGTCCAGCTCTTTCTCGCCAAAATAATATTACAAAAGCATCGGATAATGTTGGTATTTTGGCAGAAGACGTTTGAATCGCCGGCCTAACTGGCAAAAATGTGCATTGATACCTAATCTTGGTAATTGATGCCATTATAAGAGCAATTAAATGGTAGACTTACCTAAATTTCGCAGGGACACCGATAGAGGCTATTTGTGACGTGTAACTATGACGTAAAAGTAATGAACGGTGACGGATGAGGCATAAACAGCGTTTGACGGGAGAAGACTGTACGTATACACGTGACCACTGGATCAGCGATGGCTTATATAGCTCAGTGTCCCCGAAGATGTAGGACTGCTTTTGCAGGGTCCTAGAGGAATATACAAAGTAAGGGGGGTTCAGCATGGGACTGACTATGCATTAAAGGAGCAGGTTATGGTGGTTGAAAGTGTAAGAAGCCACTGTTGTATATTTCATGCATGCAACATGTGCAGGTAGGTCCTCAGAATCCTATACTGTTAGAAATAAAACATTTCTAATGGTTTTCCTAGGGTTAAAACCTTGCTTTTATCAAATATAAAAACCCTAACTGACATCTAAAAAAAAGAACATTACTTAAGTACAAATTTAAGCTTTCCTATAACACTGTGAACAAAGTACTCTATAAATCAGTTTAATTGGAACATTAGATGTAAAGGTACGGGATCCTAGAATTTCAAAATTAAAATCTTTCATCTTATACTTTGTTCACAAATTTACCTTAAACGGTCTCCGTATTATCTAAAAATGCCCATCTCCAATATGGTAACCCATTAATAGTATTTGACATTTCAAGCTTTTTTATAATAAAACGTTATCATTGTTGGAAATAAAGATTTTTGAAATTTTTCTCAAATTGACCATGTAGGGAAACCTACATTTTTGTGGGACAATATGAAGCAATAAAACGAAGATCTCAGAAAATAATCAGTGGCTTTTGGAAACGATGGTACTCGTGCGTATCTAAACGTTATTTTATGCAATAATGAAACTGCAGGATAATAATGGTATTCAGTGGTTCTAATTGCGTCCGCATATTCCGTGTTAAAGGATTAGTAAGTTATATTACACAATTAATATTCTCATTCGAACTCCAGCACCCCACCCTCTCATGTAGAATGGTCGAACAGTCAGAGAAACGGACGTAAAGATTATACACACAAGCCTTTATTTACAAAGGCTTTTGGCGCCTCAGTGGCGTGGTTGGTTTGGTCTTGGCCTGCCACCACGGTGGCCGCGAGTTCGATTCTCAGGCATTTCATTGAGGGGTTAGATATGTGTATTTCTGGTGATAGAAGTTCACTCCCGACGTGGTTGACGTGGTTCGGGAGTCATGGTCCATTTGCTGAATAACCACTGGTTCCATGCAACGTAAAAACACCATATAAACAAACAAATAAAGGCCTTTGGATGCGGGCCTTCTAGTATATTACGTCATACCATGAATTATTTTGTTGGAGGTACCTTGTATGATGACGTTTCCTAACCTCTGGTAGTGTGCCTGCTTAATATGCTTTAGTCTATCGTAATTTTTCTCTTATAATTACCTTAACTATCAATATTAATAATTAATGCACTTTTTTGCCAGTAAGGTTGTGGTTTCAAACCTCTTCTGCTAAAATACCAACCATGCCCGACGTTTTTGTAACATTTTATTGGACACAGCAGCTGAAATGCAAAGTACCTTGAAGAAAGAATAGTGAAGCCCTTGTGATAATCTATGATGCCTGGTAATTATTCTGTCACGTGTCAGTTTTGAGAGTAAATTTAGTGCCAACAGAGCTCTGAACCACATTCCTTGAAAATGGAATATCAGTCATTGCAACGAGTCCTAAAGCTCTAAATTTTCTAGACTGGGACTCAAATGTCATTGTCTCGCGAAAATTGTGCTAAACACAACATCACCCTAAAACACAGTTTTCTAAGTATTAATTTTATGGCAACACCAACTGTCCTTAATAGTCAAGATATTAAAAGGTAAAACGAAAATAGAATAAAAGAATCTGAGAGCAAAAATAGAGGAAATCCCTCCCAGGATATTGACCCCACCTAAATGGAAAAGGACCCAGCGTTATGGCAGAAGCAAGCTTGATGTTACGTTCTTGCTCCATTTTTACCTACATATTAAAAACTTGACTCTTGCTACTATTCTGATTTGCAAAGAAAGAAAACTTGTTAAGGGCAGGGGAATTGAGCTAATAAACGATGGGAGAAAACTTTTTTGTCATTTATCAATCTAAACAAGTACCTGGCATGTACACAAAAACATTCGTATCTGAAAGACATCACCCATCATGAATGTGAAGCTTTGGAGATTTATGTAAAACTGGAAGCCCAAAGAAATCATTATTGGTCCTAGCCTGGGGAAATAAGGCCTTATCATTTATGAAGCTACCCCTCATCGCAAATAGAAAATCAATCCAGCAATTTTCCCTCTCGTTTCTATTCGAAACTATGGCATAACGACGAGGAAAAAGGGGAGAAATTTTCAGTTCATAAATCAATAATTGAATTAAATATCTAGAGGAGAATGTAGATCCGTCATTTATTTTATAATTTCATCGTTCGGGATAAGTGTTTCTCCCTCTTGTCATTCTCAGCATTTCGTCTCTCTCTCTTTATTTATTTATTTTTTTTTTGCAGTCTTTAACACGTTTTACTCCACAGTAAAACGGCAGTTCCGTGACTTCCGTAAGAGGGTGTTTTGCCAAATAATACCAGAGACAACAGCAAACAGGTTTAGGTTGTCCGGGTCTTGCTTTCTCGCCAGAATAACAAATTTTCACTTGTTTACAGAACCCTGACATTAAGTCAACTACTCCTAAAACATACCTTACGAAACGTTTCATCATTATAGTCAGCCGTTATTATTATTATTATTATTATTATTATTATTATTATTATTATTATTATTATTATTATTATTATTATTAGACACTAAGTAATATTGCCATTTCTCATAGGGTTCATATTGTTATGACTATTCATCTCCGAAAAAGTGTCTACAGTTATGAAAACTGACCCCAATAGGACCATGATGCAAGGAAAGAAAAATCTCAAAGCGTCATCTATGTTACGATAGCGCTTCTTTAAGAAGAACCAATGATAACATGGAAACGTAATCTTAAACAGGTGGATTCATTTAGAATCGCAAAGTGGATATCAAGGCGATTTTTAGTGCTCATGGTTCAGGATATTCGATCTGTACGGAAATTTAATTATCATCCAGAGTATCTAATAAAATCTGCAGAATCCTGAATTGATTTCCCCCTAAAATTTCGTTTCTTTTTTATTACTTCTATACTAGCAGACCTGAAAGATATCCTTAATGCTAATAACAATGTTGAATTGCATGCTATAGCTATTTAGTTATTATTTTGTTTTTGCTTCTATGAAACATTAAGATAAGCCTCAATGGCAAACAAGTGTACTATTCGTGAGGTGTACACCTTTAATAAAATGACAAAGTTTGTTTTGGGAAATACAGTGACCGAACAGACGAAAACAGGCTTGTCTGTACCAAAATATGCCACGTGCTAAGATAGAGTTACGCCATCAACAAGCAACAACATCATACGAGGGGTGTCATTTAAATACGTTGATTGTGCATCCACTGATATACAAACAATGAAAGGAAAGAGAATAGGAGTTTGATGAAGGTTGGGCAATTCCTTCTCTTCTAGGATCTCTATAAGGTTTAATTAATTCTCTGACATTGCAATGGCTTCCTTGTTAATCAGTCCCTTTAAATGCAAGATTTCGTAATCTATTTTACTGGCATTCAGTATCAATATTAAGATTCGGTTATCGATTCATCAGTTGATGCTGTCCTGTTTTCCTATGTACAGTATGCAGCAAAACTCGAGTGACCCGATTTCAGTGATTTTCGTTCAAAAAGTGACTAACTGGCAACTCTTACCTTCTTCACATTTCTAATGACACTGAATTGCAACGGCGAAACATTTTGGAACTTCGCTCATAAAAAGATACAGTTCATTTAGCATGGTTTTATAGTATAATGTTATATATTTTTTATCAAAAAAAAAAAAAAAAAAAAAAATATAGCCTTAGGTCATTAGAAAAAACATTAACACCTTAGTTTTTGTAACAATGGTAAATATGAAAAGGACGTAAATATTAAACGAATTTTTTACATGTTAGCCATCATAGTAATTTATTTAATGTAATGAACGTAACGGAGATGTAGTTGTGGG
>NC_087210.1:22829960-22852460 GCF_015104395.2 Macrobrachium nipponense
CGAACAGTAAGCGGAATGAAAGTGGGAAACAAAATAAGACAAAATATAAATAACTGGAAATTCCAACAGCGTAAATTTATTCACCTGGAATGACGGTGTGCGTCATGGAAAATGATCAACGGTTCAATTAAAACTTGTCATGATAATGGGTCTGGCTGTTAAACTCTTTTCATAGACGATAAAGGAGCTGAGTTACCCATCTGCATAAAATTCTCTCTCTCTCTCTCTCTAAGATGAAGCCGAAGACCTTCGTACTTGAATAACTGAGATTTGTTTTTTATTCCGGCTCAAGTGTCAATGAGGGTAAGAATGGCCAGAAACGACATGACTATTCAGTGTACCTGAACTTATTACAATTAGCTAATAAGGACCTTACCTACTTTTGTTCTCTTTTTAGCCTATTTTCCGAAACGTTTAGGAGTCCGTTTATTGTGTTTGCAACGCTGCGTCGAAAAAAAACTAATTGCTACTTATCATTCACAAACAAATTTAATGTACATAAACAAAGCGTGATTATCGTTGAAGATAGCTATAAATCATACAGATAACAAGTAACATTTTTCAATAATGCTAATACTACAACTTATGATACCAATAAACAATCCAACGATTTTGTTTATGTCCGCATCGTTAGGAATATAACGGCTAACCATGTAACCGGGGAAAAACGCTAGGAAACGCAAAAATGCTAATTTTGCTTGTTGTAGTTGTAATAACTCGCAATTGAACTAATTATGTTCGAGGATCTACTGCAAAATGAATTTCAAATACTATTTGATGATTATCATAAATTATCCACAGTACCATCATTAACATTATCGCTATAAATCAGGGCATCACCATAGAAAGGGCATAAGCTTTGTCCCTTACATTCTGAAGCATATGATTTCATTACAATATCTGCTGATTTGACGATGTTTTTACACGTCATAAAATGTTATACAGACCTTCATTGAGAGAAATGTTCTGCGCCATATGTTTGCAATCATTGCAAATTACTTTGGATTTTGTGTTAGCATTCTATATGAGCAATTTTTTTTTTTATAAAGCAAGTTTTGCCAATTTGGAAAGGGCTTCAAACTTATTGTTATCGGAAATTTTCAACTTGTTCCCAAACTCCCTTTTGCACCGGACTCATCCATCGCAGCAGTAAATTGCCGGAACTGATTTGCTACTGATTTGGCAGGCGTTAGAACATGCCGCATTTTCTGTCGGCCAATTTTGGGACACCATCACTGTAAATTTAACATTAACAATTACCCAAGAAATAATTTTGCTAAAAGGTTCCTAAATGTGGATATTTTGACCCTTATGGTAAAAAGGTCTGTGATTTTGAAATTTCGGTCAAAGTCCACGAAACCGTGTCGAGAGATCAAGTGAACATTGAACGAAATTATAAAAATAAGCCAGGTTAATATAAACCAGTTATTCAGTTAACGAAATACGGAAAACCTTAACACCTCTATGAGATCTAACGACAAGGATGAATAATACCAACATTAATAACAACAAGAAGTAGGTAATTAGATTACCTATACCGGATAAGTGGTCCAAAGTTTCACCTTGTATGCAAATCATGTCCTTCAAACCTAGAAACGTCTAGTTAGTGACGTATGCTATTAGTTTCTGATTTTTCTAGGAAACTTGCCCCATTCACTTTGCCAGTTAATAGTTGCTTCATCTGCCAACTATTTTCTTATTCCTTTTAGATCAAAAAGTTATTTATTTAGCGATTCGGGAAAAAATCTGCGAGCAAAATCATAGAGTAAATTAATTTATTCATTACTGAGATAGTTGCATATTAATTTTGAGATTTGGACAAATAGATCAAGGGGACTATCATGAGTCACGTGATGAGATCAGTCAAAAATAAGCAATAATCTTTGGGCAAAATAGGCGAATATAATAATAATAATAATAATAATAATAATAATAATAATAATAATAATAATAATAATATGGAGAGCCTTTATTTAGTGCTGTAATACTGAATTCAACTAATCAGCACAACAAAAACAAATTTACACTTCAAACTTTACGTACGTAACGTTTTTCACCAACTCACATTTCTATCCATATTCAAGGCGTTTTCATACCTTTGAAAATACATTACATTACCGTATTTTGCACTTCCTAGCACTTCAGCCATCAGCATGTCTCATTCAAGAGCTGCAATTATACTACGTGAGTTTATACAGCAATGTCACTTCAGTAATTACTTGCATTTTGCTCAAAATATTCAAAATTTTTTCAAGGCCGTCACAGTTATGCACGTTTTATATTATGCCATGTAAAAGGATTTTCTTGATCTGCTCCCTGTAAATGGTGTTGCATTCAAAGCACTTTCTATTAGTATCCCTAAATCCCTTCCTTTGTACTTTTCCTTACAGCTGTCATCTCAAGCTTTCACTGTAATTACACCACCTTTGTTCTCAACGATTATCGTATATTCCTCTGAGAGTATTCCGTTTGTGCTAAATGACATTAATTTTTGTCTTCTCCACTTTCCAGTTATTGCAACATTTTTCGTGTCGTAAAATGGCGTTCAACATGCGTTGCTCTGTGAGGACATGGCTTATTAACTATTAAAGATAATACATACGATTTCTTTATATGTCTTTAACGAAGCTGTCTTTAGTAATGTTGCTCTCAGTGGCGTTACTTGTCCGGATTCTTGAATGAATCTTTTTTTTTTTCCAAGGAGATTCAAACCACTACATCACTGAGAGGTTCTAGTGTTTACAGAACTGAAAAAAACAACGTTCGTACCTATTCTTTATCCAGCATAATTCATCATTATTCCATTTCTCTCCTTAGCCTACTTTAAATTCAATCGTACTGTCACTATTCGCTGGCATATTTTCTTCTTGTTGGGTCCAGAATCGACCTAAAAATCATAAAATCCTTGTGTGCATTTAGTGGCTGGCATATTTGCACGATGGGATAAAAAAAAAAAAAAATTTGCTTCCACGTATTCCTTTCCAAAATTACATTACACACGAGGGTTATCACGGTTTTGGTAAAGTCTGAGGTTTACATAACATCCTTATGAAGGGATCAGCAATAAAAATCACGCTTTGCTCAAGTAGGTGAAATAATAACCATCCATAACTAAGGTTACTGTAAACCCGCTCTTCTAATCAGCTTATTCAGACGGTTTGAGTTTATGTTAAAAATAAAAGTTCCAGATATAATATTCGACTATCCCCTACATCGTTACTTGTGTTATGTTTTTCAGCTAGTTACACAAGCATCTAATGGTTTCAATCCTCAGTTTTCTGTCAATCCGATCCAAGTTGACAATTCATACTACTATTAGTTCCAATACTTCAAATCGAAGTGTATTTGAATCTATTAAAAGGTTTTGTAATGGTAGAAATCGGAAAAATCCGGTTTTTAATCCTGAAGCGACAGATCTGCCTCTGGTAAAATGGATAAGGGGGGAGGGTGGTTGTCCCCAACCCTTTTTGGCAAAACGTAAAATAATTACCAGGCAGAGCAATAAGTGAGTTATAGCTGATACCGAAAGAATATATGTCAGACGGGATGGCGTAGCATATTTGACGACGCCACCTGAGAACGGCAAGGAATACACTGCACCAGAAAGAAACAGGTTCTAAAGAAAGAGCGAGAAAGGTGGGTCACTTTCTTAAGTGTTTTAATCTATTTATTGAGAGGAAGTAAGAGAAAGAAAATCCCAAATAGGAAACACTGAAAGCAACCACGGATTAACCCCACATAAAGCTTCAGCTACTGGGAGGGAGAGAGGAACCTTATCCTTTAAAATAAATTGTTATGAACACTAGTCTGTCGGGTTTTTTTTAGGCCATATTGAAGCACAAAGCCAGTGATGTCGGTTTCCAAATATATGTTACATGTTTCTAAGCTGTGATTTTCGGGGGAATGTTAGAACCGTGCTAAGACCCCAACGGATGGTGTAACTGCATATAACTACTAAAATCGTTATGAATTCATCACACAATAAGCAATCAATGCAAGTGACCGTTTAGTTAATTTGAAGAAGTTAGTCTAATAAGAAAAGGAGGGAGTAAAATTCCAACTCTGGAATTTTACTCTAAGAACTTTAATCTTATGTCCTTCCATAACTCCAAAACCCAAAGGCCCTTAACTATCAATTTCTATGACATAAACATAACTTTTTGCAATTAAATAAAGCCTAAAGATTTTTAAAAAATTGAAAATACTTGATAGTTAAGGATTACTTTCCACAAGTATGTTTTTACTATGTCCGGTTTTTTAAGCCAGCTTAAACTATATTTTTCTGAATGAAGAAACTTGGTAGGTGGTAAATGTGATACAAGGAGTATCGAGTATTTTCCATTTTTTTAATCTTTAGACTTCATTTAATTGCCAAATGTTATATTTATGTCATAGAAATTGATAGTTAGGGGTCTTTGGTTTTTGGAAGTTTTTGTAGGACGTAAAATTAAAGTTCTAAAAGTAAACTTCCAAGCTCTGGAGAATGAAGTAATTCACTCCCGTCTTTGCTTCTTAGGCTAACTTCTTCAAATTAACCAACCCCAATGTAAGTAGTACACATTGTGGAGCTACAGGTTTATCAGTGAAAAATCTATCATCGATTCTATGATCTAGAGAAAGTATTCTAAAATTCTGGTCTCTATACTGACTTAGAATTATATGGAATACAGAATTGAAGCCAATGGCCAAACACTGGACATATGAAGTCATTCAGCGCTGGAAAGGAAACTGAGAGTAGACAGGTCTGAAGGGTGTAACAGAACGAAAACCTGGCAATTGCACTATGAAATAACTTAGAAGAGGGTGAACTGCAAGAAGGAAGAAAAATATGAATGAATGTACAGAAAAAGGAATGAAAGGGGTTGAGCTAGGGGGCGAAGGGAACCTGCAAAGCACTTTTAGTAATGCCTACAGTGGACCCCGTGAGGTACATTGACGGCTCTATCCCCCTACGGTGTATACTGACTTGAGACCTCGAAATTTTATCATTGAAAATAACAGGTAACCGTAAAGGTACCTGCCTATCAAATTTCATTGGAATCAAAAGAGATCGGGGACAATGTAGGATAATCATGATGATAATAAAACCCCAGCCAAAGACAAAGCCTTGCACGACAGTCAAACAGCAATAATATTGACAAAATTCAACTGAATCCGTTCTGACAATCAGAGGCTTCAATGTAATCGTGCGCTGGTGTGACCATTGCAATTGTAGTACAACCAAGAAAACTATCACAACATTTAAAGTCTTACATTTTAATAAATATTCTGTTTAACTAACACCAAAGGTAACAAACATCTTGAAGGTTATAAAAGCAAATGATTTATAGCTCTCTAAGAGTGATGAATTTCCCCAACACTCAAATGGTGGCGATTTACCCAAAATTAGTTTAATTAAGCATCCTGAAAATTAATACTGTAACTATAATACTTTCAGTATATTTGGAGACAGAAAATTTTGAAACATTATATTTCAAATTTCACTGTGACCTTGGAAAATTGAAAAACTGGTCATGGTGAAAAAAAAATCTTGGTTATAAAATCAACTTTAACAAGAGTAATTATTAATAAAAAAAGGAAATATTGGCTTTTAAAAAGTTCTACCTTGAAACATTAACCATGGTCCAAAATGCTTTTTAAATTATCACCAACTCTACAAAGTTCCTTCATAAATTACCCGGATTTAAACTGAAAGGTTACCTTAAATAATGGGCAAAGAAAACAGTGAGGCTGCAACCACTCTTAACTCGTAGTTAAATATGCACCAGGCTTCACCAAAGCTGGAACTGATAAAACATTGAAAAATAAAAGTTGAGCCTTTCCACTGAAATGTGATATTTAAACAAAGATCAAGACAAAAATATTCTGGAGTACAATCACTAACCCTATAGCTTCCAATGTGTGACCTGCACATATATAAGACTTGGTCTAAAACACATTGGAAAAATACTCACCTTTCTAGGTAGCAACCTCTCAACTTTCATCACTCTAAAATATAAGGCTGACTGACCATTATATAAAAATGTCATAAAAAATAATGACTAATGGAAGTAACATCGTAAATTACAACAAATTTAGGTATATCACTTACCAAATTTATTATGATTTGCAGCAGGACTTCTGTACAACAAAACACAGAACTATATATAATGAACTTGACATAAACGCAATCGACGGAATAACTATACACTCCCCCTAAACACTCCCCAATAAAACTTTCAAACATGCTGAACTCCACTTGTTAGTCAAACAATGTTTACCATCAGGCAAAAGCTGAGTAAATATTGGTCTTTTGTTCTCGGAAGCCGGAGATTGTGTACTTTTGTAATACCTTCTTGCATTTATAATTTTCTTCTTTATTATCTTTCAGGATCTAATATGAACTGAACAGCATTCATCAAAGCCACTTCAGTTATATTTAATTGTCTGATGAATAGAAATGAGTGAAACGCAGACTTATGTTTTCTCTCATGTGTCAAGGGTGAGTTTGACTGATATAGTGTGTCCTCATGAATCCAATAATTTGCCAAATCGCACAGTGAAAACAGTCTTGAAGTTAAATATTTATATTGTCATGACAATTACATCGAACTTTACCTCTATCCTGAGTCTCTCTCATTGCATGACAGACTTGTGGCCAACGGCTGTGATCTGAAAAGAAAAAAATTAATATTAAATAGGGGCTTGTGATTTATTTCTGAAATTAGTGCTTATTAAAATAGTGATTTACCAACATTCTTCAATAATCATTATCACTCTAGCCTAAAAAATGAAAAGAAAATTCTCAAAAAAGATATATCGAGGGCATTCAGTCTACAATTTCCTCGACCTATTCAGACATCTTGCTGTAGAATCTACATACAGAGAGGATGATGATATAAAATATTTGAAGTGGCAATGGGTAACCACTCACTTCCACTGTTAAGCAACTTGAACTTTTCGAAAGCAAAACATAAAAGAAATAAAAATCATAATTCACCGCAATGCAGTATAGTTCAGGTATTTGATAACACAATGCGTATTTGACCAGATAACGGAAATTTACATAACTTCTTTGTAAAAAATTAAGCGAATTGCAGTAAACTACCTGGATTTGCGGGCTCGTGATTTACGGTTTTGTCTATGGAACATATGTATGCATTATTTGCAGAAAAATTGCATATTTGCTGTATTTTTTACAGAGAAATATTCACTAATTACTGTATTTTCATATCATTTACATGACTAATTGCACTTTTTGTAATAAAACTATTAAAATACTCAGATATAAGCATTTTTGGAGGTTTTTTGTGCTTAAACGATCAAAATTAGCAGTTCTAAGTGTTTTATGAGGCGTTAGTGAATTTTAGCAATTCACGGGGCCGGGTGTGGCATACATCCCCGCGAATCGGGGGAGTGCAGGATTTCCTGCAGTACCATTAATAAAATTCACTATGGATATGGAAACTAACAATTGTCTACCGTTTTTGGATGGCCTAATGCATTGAACTATTACTAAGTTTAAATACAATGAATAAAGAAAACTCACCAATATTCCTGCCTATCTTCAATTTTATTCTGGTCACAGCAATACAGTTAAGAAATCAATTGTTACATCCATGTCCTTAAGATCATTACATATATATATAGGCCTGAATACATTGATGAAATAAAGATAATTAGGAATATAGGCAACAAACTTGAATATCCTGATTTTGCGTCAAGCAATGGATGAAAAGTGGCAAAAACAGATATTCTACGGTCACAAAATAGAAATTTATGAAACAAAATACCTATTTGCAGTACCATATTATAATAATTTCAAGTTTTTCCCCATCTACTTGGGAATTTTGGGATTAATGTGGCATTTAATCAAAATAAAAGTAAAAAAAATATACTTACAAAGTATATTACAAAGCTAAAAGATATATATCGTATTCTATGTAATTTTTGTGAAAACTTTCATACAGGTCAGGACTGGTATAAACATTGGGGAAAAAATTAAATAGAACTGCATAAAATATGTGCAAGATAAGCACAGGTGAACAGTGGAATTTTTGTACAGGAGAAAAAAAATTGTTTACCTATATTGCACTCTAAAAGAAACATCGTTGAGTCAAGGTTATAAGAGAGTTTCAACGAGAATATGAACATTAGTCATGGTATGTAATTCTGTTTCCTTTATTAATCTCAAAATAAATATGCATACAAGTTTAAGTTTAAGGATGGTATTTCACCCATTGGACCCACAACCTACACTAACCTAGGCTAGGCTACTGTAAATTAAAATGAAGACACATGAAATCTAAAATTTGTGACATATGGGGGTGGGGGTGGGGTGGGGAGAACTTTACCTACATGGATTCCCCCACCAACCCAAACCCGGGGTCATAAACTAACCTAAATGTACATCACTAACCTAACTTAGGATGCTTGGGCCTTATCTGGCCCTCCAACTAACATAATCTAGGTTATCATGCGTAATGTTACACCTTAAAAATGTACACTAAACAAAGGAAATGTATTTAATTATGGTTTACCACACAACATTTTCATGAGACCAATGTTCAATAAACCTGACCTTAATAACACAATCAGTACCTGCAAAGTAAGCTATCACATTTGGATGTTAGAATGCATCCCTGCCATTTCACTCCTTTTTGTATTTTTCTCCCACCCAAAAACCTGCTTCTATAATTGTATGATATTAGGGTAATTATTATATGTAAACTAAAAAGTAACTTAAATGAATGTCACACAAATTAAAAAAAAAAAGCCAAAATAATGCAAGCAACCACTATTATGTTTGCACTGAAGGAACCATGCCTACAAACTGAAGCCGGGCTTTTTCAACACTGCCTGAATTTCAAAATCTCACTTAATTGGTGAAACTTAAAAGAAATGCATCAATGAAGTTTCAGTACTGCTCATGTTCCTAATATGCTATCCATCTAAACCATAATGCACCAAGACTAATGTAAAAGCAAGCCGTAAATATCTTGTAAACAGTCAATTTATGTTAAGATGTAAAGATTTCAAAATTATTTAACTGTATGAAGAAGTCTTCGGGGCAAAGACCCCTTCTATAATTCAGAACCCAGTATCCTAGACTTGACTATGATAGTAGGTTAAATCATAAATCTTGAATTGCAAGTTTTTAATTTTAATTTGCAGTATTCTGGCCTAGGTTAGATTAGGTCGTGGATACAATATTGAGCCCTGGTATTAATGTATCAGTACTAATCAATCCCACAAACACACACACATATATATATGTGTGTTTGTGGGATTGATTATCACTGATACCTTATTGTTTGTATGGTGTTTTTATGTTGCATGGAACCAGTGGTTATTCAGCAATGAGACCAATGGCTTCACATTGACTTCCGAACCACGTCGAGAGTGAACTGCTATCACCAGAAGTACGCATCTTTGACACCTCAATGCAATGCCCGGGAATCGAGCTCGCAGCCACCGAGGTGGCAAGCAAAGACAATACCAACCACGCCACTGAGGCGCTCTGACTGATACTTTAATAACAGGGTTTGATATTGTAGCCACAACCTAACCTAGGCTAGGCTACTGTAAATTGAAATGAAAAAGCCTGCAATTCAAGATTTATAACTTAACCAAACCACAACTGTCATAATCAAGCCTAGAATACTGGGTCCTTATCTCCTAAAGGGGTCTTTGCCCTGAAGCCTTCTGCATGCAATAAGATCATTTTGAAATCTTAGGGCATTATGGTTAAGGATGGCTAGCGTATTAGGAACATGAGCAGTGCTGAAACTATTATACACACACATATATGGTGTATATATATAATAGAAATTGGATTGCAGCATAAGCAGTGCTTTCAACTTAGAAGACTGATTTTGGACTTTTGAATCCCGATCTGAATAGATTTTATGACGTGCTTTCATAAATCATGCAACTTTGCTGCGTAGATTAAAGCAAATGAGTGAATGATAAGAGGATTGTTTTTTAGGGTTTAGTAATGATTCATCTTAGTTGACATAAATAAACTTTTTCAGTACCTTTCAATCATTTCTTTAGGTAGTTGTCCTCAAATTTCCGTTGAGGTTAGACTAGCAAGCAACTTAGTTTTAGGTGCCTAAGGAACTGTTACGGAAAATAAAATGTGTAAAATGATCGGCGAGCAAATATCTTCCTACAGTACCACAAGTAGGTCACTTATATGGTGGCTAATAAGTAGTACAACAAAATCAGATTTTCATTCCTCCTCCTCGTGAGACGTCAAAGCAAACATTCATAAAAAAACAATAACAAATAAAACAAAACTCATTGCATAGCACAGAAGAAATTTGCGAAACCTTACGAAATACATCGTGGCCGTGTGACTATGACAATGTATTAAACCAACCATTTCACTCGATTTCACTATCCTTTAACAGCAAGTAAACAATCACGGACAATCCACCATCATCACGCTGGCCGGGTCTTATTCACTAGATATTTAATTGGTGAAACAAGAATACAATTACAACTCTAAGCATACCATTCAAAAGATTGAAGTTTCATCAACATAATGCGATATATAAAAGTCCCATACGAACTAAAATAAGCATGTGACGCTCTTCGTATAATATGTTTTCAAGGCAGTTTTGAAATCCAATATGGCGGCGGTCGTGTGGCTGGCCGGTCTAATCACGGGCTGTCCGCCATCTTTCCCAGCCTTCCCAGCACTCATTTGAACAATGTTAGCATATATATGTAACGTTTATTGATCTTACTCAAGATTGCAGTTGTAATCAGCACAATAAAACAACATTTTGTTGCCTATATTAGTGAAAGTATGAAACTTGTTATTCCCGGGGTCATGGTTTGAACTGAATTCATTTTTACCTTGTAATCGGTGGTTTTATCCTTACTATCATCACACCTGAAACTCCACAGTGCTTATTTGATTGTAATTATACACGTTTTGGTCTTAATTCAATCCACATTGCACTTGAACCATGCTGCTGTTCCTGGTCCTAAGCACTCACTCAACAAACACAGTTACGAGCAGTAGTAGACGACACTGTTTATGATGTGCAAAGCTTTATTCCCTTAATTGTTTACTTTACTCATTATGTAGTTTAACTTTACTTTGTTATTTCAAAATTTTTATTTAATTCATGTCTATTATCCTTTTTTTGCAACCAAATTACCCCGAAAAATTATAGATATTTCTAAAGTAGATACAATCCAATCCTTGTCGTACATCTGGCTGCCGAAAGCCATCGCAGAGCAGATAACGATTAGTGGATTATTATTATTATTTTTTTTTTTTTTGCTATCAATTTTCATTTATTTAAGTCTATATTAGTATTTTGATTTTATTAATAACTGTATGCCAGAAATAAATGTAACCATTAATGTTTGCATGCTAAGAATGGCAAAATCATCGTTGCCACATTAGTGGAGCTTCACACATACGCCGATGCATTATCATAAACTTTTCCATGAATTCTAGTTGTTATAATAATGCTATAATGATAAAATTGCTTTAATATTTATGTATATATACTTTCAATACATAGGCTAATTTCTCCAATTTCCACGTTTTGAGTAAGTCTTATACCCAGTTTGGAGGGTGAACACATACCAATTGGCAACAGAGAGAGAGAGAGAGAGAGAGAGAGAGAGAGAGAGAGAGAGAGAGAGAGAGAGAGAGAGAGAGAGAGAGGTGATGGAAGGAAGGACAGGGGTGGCAGTGGAGGTGGGGGAAGAGGGTAGGTGGAGCTTTTTACGCGTGTTCGTATCCATTTCTGGATAATGGAGTTTTTGTCTCTTGGTACAAGGGCAAATCTCGTTATTCTTTACGATTAGTGATTCACGATACCCTTATAAATTACGGCACTGGGTGTAATACACTATAGCAAAATCTCGTTCTGATACGAGTGTTCGTTACAGAAATATTGCCAAAAAACGTGCTTGCACTGTTTCTGAAACCCATTGGTATGCTGCTTAGTTGTCAATCACGTTTTTTTTAATCAAGTATTTTTTTACAAGCTAGCTATGGTATAAATTTGTATTTTTCTCAATCAAAATGTATGCCCCTCAATGCTAACTTTCCTCTTTTAACGATTTTCTAGTCATTATTAATTTCTTATTGTGCGAAAACAGACAGAGGCCCAGGGACCGAAAGCGATTGTGTCACACTACGGCGGTAAAACATCTTCATATATCCAAAAAGTAAATGATAAAGATATATATGCGCATTACGATTATAACAATTACATGAATAGCTGATACCAATCTGCATGAATAACTGGTAAACTGTCTGCAAGAAAGTTGAGTATAGCAATTCATTTAAAATAGGTACGAAAGTCAAGATGTCGTGACGTCATAATACAGGACTTAAAAGAACGTTCTAATTCCGAAAAATAATTACTTAAATTTGAGTCAGGATCGAGTTACTTTTTCAATAACGAATATTTTCAAATGAATCATCATAAATATGTAAAATATTGATGTTTTAATATTTATTTAAATAATTATCGTGCACGCTCCACCGTCGTCCTCTACCAAAACAGTAGTTTCCTTAAAAACGTCGTGGTTAGGGACCGTGTTCCGATTGTTGTGATGAAAGTGCCCCAGCGTCTATGGATTCAAGTGGTGTGCGGATTTATCACAGGAAATGGTTAGTTTGTTGACACAAGCGACCCCGGAAACATCGAGATGGCGTCAATCTTCTAAAATATTTAAGCGTAAGTAAACATTTCGAAAGCGTTTTGGTGAGATTTGCACTGCGTTGGCCACCCTTTTCACTACCCTCTGTTTAAAGCTTTAAATTTTGTCTTGATTTCTAACTTTGGAGAAAATACTTACTTCGAAAGGAGAGTAGAGGTCTTTAGCTCCGTGTCTGATGCCCATCTCCGGTGTCAGGACAGGTTATAAGTACTTTTTTGGAGGGTGGCATGCCGCAACATCGGTGTATAGGGGCAGTCCATGCGGTTGTGTGTGTGTATATATATATATATATATATATATATATATATATATATATATATATATATATATATATATATATATATAATATATATATATATATATATATCCTCGGATTTACGCTTAGGTTCTTTATTGCAGCCGTCAAAGGATGGCATGAGGAAACTGAACCTAGCCTGTTGTTACAGAACAGAAACTACTACATGGCAATTCTAATATTTCCTCCTTCATAACACTGATGGACAATAACAGTTCATATCTCTGGGTAAACTCACTAATGATCAAATTCTATCTTTATTCACAAAATTCCTGATGGCAATAAGAATTCACGTTTTATAGAGGCTTCAGGAAATTATTGGTTGCAGTGATTTGCCACACCGTGCACAATGGACGGTCAACTGAACACCGCCACTACCTGGGGTTTACCTACTTCCTGCCATGCACCGAATGGAATATTTTCCTCTAGTTGTATATGTTTTCTGTCTATATTTATAATGTCTTTTGTTCAAGTATACGATAATTGCCGTCTTTTGTTTATGTTTGGACGTTCATCCTCATCCTCATTTTGTACATACATACGTAAAAGGGAAGTTAAGCGAGCCAGGTGATCGCGGTAGCAGCCGTCAGTTTTACCCAATTGACAACCATTTTTATTTGTTAAATAAAAAGTCATCGATACATTTTTTATTAATTGTCATTATGTAATACAAACACTCTGCTTACCTCTCTGGACGCCATGACATTGGAATGGTGACTTCATTGACCTGGGTGCAGTATTAGAGGCGTCTTCACCGCATTCGATAAGAGCTGATTTGCCAATACCTATATTTTTCACTTTAGTGGAGCAGATGTTGAGGCTTCATTATGCTTAATATGCAGGCCTGCGCTTGCACTTTCATGAACTTTTATTATACCACAAAAGTCTCACAGCAATGTACTTACTTCAAGGTCCAAAGCACGACTATTATACGAAAAATCTGTAAATTCATTCACTGTTGGTCTAGCCTTTTCTGTGATCATAGATCCCGAGAAGATAATGAGCCGTGTGACAGTTCTCCCCTATCAATCAAGTAGTTCCTGTCTCATCAAATACGGCTGCCATGAACATTGATAGTTAATTCTGTGTATATAGCTTTATATTTAAATGCTTTTGTTCTTGATATCGCTATTTTTCTATAATTATTTTCGTATTAACGATAAATATGCAGATTTGTTTCTGTACTATTTCTGGTATTCTTCCGCTGGTAAGGCGATGTTCGAGAGTGAAGTGACTTCACCTGTCAAACACCCTACTTAACCTTGTGTATAATCAAGCATAATTTATCGCTTTACGTGTCAACACCACTCACCAAAACAGGCTGTAATGAAACAGAGCTGACCGGATTATCATGACGTGAAAAAGTAGCAAGACCTGAGGATCGACTTATCTCATTTAGTGAGTGAGGTAGTCATTTCCATGAACCATCTGCTGGAGGATCTCCATGGCTTTCGAAGGTAATGTCAGGCATTGCTTTTAGTTATCTAGGAACAGTAGGCTAACGTTCTTTTGTTCTTTGCGGTAATTTTACTTTTAGTTCAACGATCCACTGAAGTGCCATGCTATAGAGAACGGTTGTCATTCATTTTTGGCGCTGGGTGGTATGTGTCATTATTATTATCATAATTTTTTTTAACTTGTATATAGTATGTATGTAGGTTTGGCGCGCTGTTGATATAAGCGTAACCGTTAGTTGTGCTTGAAGCTGTACCTACCCAATGGTTCATTTCGAGTGGTGACAACTGTGATGTCGTTTTCTGAAGCCATCATTATGTTTGAAAGAACTAATTGAGAAGTGCACTGTAGACATTACTTAATTAAGGCTCTTTGCAGCGTCCCATTGACCCGAAACTGCAGCTGCTCTCATTCATTTTACTTACTTTCTACCCCTCTTCTAACAAGGTTTCATAGTGCAACTGCGAGGTTTTCATCCTGTTACCTTTTTAATGAAAATTCGCCCACTGTTTTTTTTTTACAGAAAGTGCTGAAGGACCTCATAGGTCTGGGCGCTTGGCTTTTCAGGGGGGGGCCACCTAAAATTTGTAAATTTCTCTCTCTCTCTCTCGCCTCTCGGTCTCTCTCAATCGCTCTCTCTCTCTCTCTCTCTATACATATATATATATATATATATATATATAATATATATATATATATATATATATATATAATACATACATACATACATACATACATATCAATTTTCCCCTTTATAAACGAATACATTTAGTATTTGCAAATATTGAGCAAACAGTATTATTTAATATCAAATTAACCATGCCTCAAGAATAACTTTCATTCATGAGTGATTACGACTGAAAAGAGCTTCGTCATTGACACACTATACACCTTAGCTAAGTTGTGGCGGGACCACAAGCTAGAAAAAACAAGTTGCAAAACCCTCCCTACATTAACCTAATCACTCCTGCTACCCAACCCACCCCAGTACACTTTCTTCTTTACACAACAAAATACATGCAGGACAATTGACCTATAGCTACAAAAAACAAAACAAAAACAACACAAAACACACGCACTTACCAACTCTCCAGATACTCTGGCTATCCTGTGCTGTCCACTGGTCGAGGTCACAAGAGATACCAAAGATACCAACAACAACAACCAAGGACCACAACCCAATAACAACAACAACACAACAACCAAGGACACACACATATATATATATATATATATATATATAATATATTCATATATAATAATATATATGTATATAATATATATATATATATATATATATATATATATATATATATATATAATCATGTCTGTGTGTGCACTGAGCAATGTCAACAAAGCTTGGTAATCATATAGCTTAGCACTGGGGAAAGAATACTGTTGGGGTAAGACATCACTGGCAGCAAAGAGGTTGGGTGTGGGCAGGGGGTGGGGAGGTGGTGAAAATAAAAATAACTGAAAACGACAGATATTAGTGTCTAATCTATAGTTTTTGAGGTCACTGAGATTATTAAGGACAATCCTGGTACCCCTCAAGTCCAATTCAGCCCCAGGGATGTGGGGTGAAAAGAGGTGGGAAGGAGTGACATGAAAATAACCGAGATTGCCGAGATGTATAGTGACACTCCTGATGCCTTTGAAGTCCAACTTTAGCCCCATTAGGCAGGGTGGTGAAAAGGGGTGTGAAGGGGTGACAAGTAAAAATAATCAACAACGACTGATGTTAATGTCTAATCCGTAGTATTTGAGGTCGCTGGGATGAATAGTGACACTCCTGATGCACTTCAAGTCCAACTTCAGCCCCAGTATGGAAGAGGCCAGTGAAAAGATAGAGAAAACCCTCTACATGATTAATGCCACTGAAGCAGCAATAACATTTAACAAAACCTGTTTAAAAGGAGGGTCTCCCACTAAAATAATAATAATGATAATATAATAATAATGTTTGGATAAAATGGGCAGTCACCAGAGTAATACCTGGATTAAAGAGAGAGACAGTACAGCAATATTTGGATAAGAGGGACAGGCAGTACAGCAGTACCTGGATAAATAGAACTGTCACCACATTAATAGTGGAGAAGAGCGAGAGTCAACACAGTAATGTCTGGATATAAGGGACAGTCAGCATAGTAATGCCTGGGCAAAAGGAACAGTGCATAGTAATACCTGGATAAATGGGACAGTCAGCACAGTAATACCTGGATAATAGGAGCAGTCATCGTAATAGATGGATAAATGGGAAAGTCAGCAGAGTAATATGTGGATAAAAAGGGCAGTCACTAAAATAACTGTTTGGATAAGTAGGACAGTCATTACAGTAATATCTGGATACATGGGACAGTCACTACAGTAATACCTGGATAAAAGGGACAGTAGTACAGAAATTTCTGGGTAAAAGGTACAGTCACCACAATTACCAGAGTAATATTTGGATAATAGGGACAGTCAGCACAGTAATACCTGGATAAAAGGGACTCTCAGTACAAGGAGATGCAGGAGAAATTTTCCAAGTTTCCTAACAGGTTCCCTGGGTAACGTATGTGGTAACCACTTGCTTGATCTAGACGAAGTTTGGCACGTGGCCATCATTTGACCCAACTTAGATAGATAATAAGGTAGGTTTCAAACCCGTACCTACTACCCCTTCCCATTCCTCCATCCTCCCTTCCCCCTTCCCTCTTCCCTTTCCTTTCGTAACTCGTGTAGTAACCAATTGACCAAAGTAGACAAAATTTGGCACCTGGCCATCATTCGATCCAACTTTTATAATGGGTAGGTTTCAAATCCCTACCCCCTTCCTCTTTCCCCATCCCCCCTCCATCTTCCTTTTGTAACTTATGTGGTAAATAAACTCGAGTTTATCGTACCTCATTTCATGTACTAGAAGTATATCATTGGAAATGTTTTTCTTTTCTCTAATTAATAATTCTGTATTGAGGTTTGTGTTTAGGTTTAGTGGGATGTGTGCTTAGTGGTGGTTTCACTTAAGTAGGGATGTGTGTTTAGGTTTATTGTGGGTAAACTGGAAAGTCACCACTGTAACATCTGGTTAAAATCGACAGTCATCAAAATAATACCTGGATAAAAGAGACAGTCAGCACAGTAACATCCGAATAAAATGGACAGCCATCGCAGTAATACTTGGATAAAATGAAGTCATCACAGTAATACCTGGATAGAAGGGTTAGTCACATTTCGTCATGCTATTCTCATTGTTTGTGCGCTATTATAATTATTTTCCACTGCAAACGAAGATCAAACTTCTGAAAAGGGCCATTTATGAGCAATAACAAAAGCTGTATAATTTACATAAATATAATCCGTTGAGCGTTTTGAGAAAATTTTAGAACTAGAACTAGATATCCTGATATCCTACATAACCACGAACATCTCGCAGAAAAACATTGTTCGAGATCTTCAGTCAAAGAAAGATCACGTGTAGTTTGTGTAGGAGTTTTTTTGCAGCATGCCTTTGGCCCCTAGCTGCAACCACTTTCGTTTCTTTTACTGTACCTCCTTTCGTATTCTCCTTCTTCATCTCACGTTCCACCTTCCTAACAATTGATTCGTAGAGCAACTGAGAGATTTTCCTCCTGTTACATCTTTCAAACCTTTTACAGTCAATTTCCATTTCAGCGCTGAATGACCTCATAGGCCCCAGTTGCTTTGGCCTTTGGCATAAATTCTATATTCAGTTCCGTTCAGCTTCAGTTCCAATTCCAACGATACCATCGGAAGATCGTCACGTTGGAACAAGGTAGTGTGCCGAAGGTTCAAGACCCGGCGGTACCGATCCATTTATCACTTATAATTCTCCTTCGGTGATTATTCCCCATCGGGGATTTTCCAGAAATAGCGTGGATAGGTTATTAAACGACATTTGTAGCTTAATGATTGTATATAAATATCGGGGATGTGATAAAGAATTCATATATATATGTATATATATATATATATATATATATATATAATATATATATATATATATATATATATATATATATATATATACATGTATATATACATATATATATATATATATATATATATACATATATATATATATATATATATATATATATATATATATATATATATATATATATATATATATATATATATATATATATATATATATACATATATACATATATATATATACTATATATATATATATATATATATATATATATATATATATATATATATATATATATATATATACATGTATACATATCTATATATATATATATATATATATATATATATATATATATATATATATATATATATATATATATATATATATGTATATATATATATATACTATATATATATATATATATATATATCACATGTATACATATATATATATATATACATATATATATATATATATGTATGTATATGTATATATATACATGTATATATATATATATATATATATATATATATATATATATATATCTATATATATGTATGTATTATATGGAGTATAGTAGATATAGATATATAAATACATACTGCTGGAGGTAGAGCCAACCCAAGGTACTTATTCCAGCATACCAGAAGGATAATTGTTCCGTAAATGTGAAAGTATGAACAGCAAACCGAACGACAGCAACAAAAATGAAAAGATGCAGCACCGGAGATTACAAAATTCAGCTGCCATGAAGTCCCGCTCTGCGAACAGACAAAATTTATTGCATTCCATTCTGTGGTAGTTGTTCCTCTCTCGGTGGTTTTGAGGCGTCTATCTTACATTTTAAAACGGTTTAAATAAACCACACACACATGGAAGTCTTATTTAGAGCTGTTGCTTTTTCTTGAAGGTATTAATTTACGATCTTTCTCTATTTCTTTCTTTCCCTCTGCAAAATATTGCATGGAAAGTTATTGAATTTATGTTGGCGAAAATATGCTTTTCTTTCTTTTCTGTTTCAAGGTGGAGGGTTCTGTTGTAAAACAAAGAGGATGATAAAGTGAAGAAAGCCGTTGAGAAGGGAGTTTGATTGATGGTTTTGTCAATCAGGGAGTGTGAATTATCATATTTACTACTAAATATTTCCCTACCACTTTTTTTTCCTTTTTTCATAATATTCGCAAAACTAATTTCTTTGTTATCAACTATGATATTCTTCCATATACATATTTTGCGTTTTTATGTCGCTGTTTCTGACACGCATTTCAAGTGTTTTTTTTTTTTTTTTTTTTTTTTTTTTTTTTTTTTTTTTTTTTTTTTTTTACTTTATAATAGTACATCTTATAGTTTTCATTGTTTAAACTATATGTACATTTTGGAGGGTCCAATTGCCAATATTTAGATAATTTTTACACCTGAATCGTGTTCATGATGGTACCCTTGAATAAATAATCGAATCCACATTGTTTTTCCCAATTTTATATCTCCCGTGAGGAAATTTCTCATTTCTTTTGTAAATTACGTTTTTAGGAGAAAAAAACAACTTTTACTTTGTTCTCTCTCTCTCTCTCTCTCTCTCTCTCTCTCTCTCTCTCTCTCTCTCTCTCTCTCTCTTTCTAATCATTTCCGTTATTTTACATTGAATCATATTTTCATTATTTTATATTGCGCTTCAGTATTCTCGTTATGGAGGTAGAAAATTGAGACCAGGTTATGAATCCTATGCTTAACTTTGATAATAGTTATTGTATGAATATGTATATTTGCCACTTACAGTGGATAAAATCTTAAAGTGCTAGAGAATGATTCGATAATATCATTCGTAATTCCGAAATTAGATATAGATGCTTTTCATTAGGAATATAGAACAAATTGAGACATTCGAAATTCTAATTTGATGTTATAGTATGTTCAAGTGTTCTTAAAGAATAACAATTTCTTGGTTTCAGTTGAGTGAGACACATAATTATCACTTTTTAGTATTTGGCGACTTTTTTTAAAGAATATTTTTCTTATCAGTCTTTGACACCATCAAGCAACGGTTTTACATTCTTTCAAAAATAGCGAGAAGCCAGAATTCACCTGTGTTACGAACTCTGTAGGTGCCGCAGAGAATAAAGAATACAATATAACCATGTTCCGTCTGCACATGCTGTAGGTCACATGTAACAAGCAACGCCGCTCCTGCTACCTTATGACTGCAACGCTTGTCAAATAAAATAAATTAAAGTAAAATAAAATAGTGACCTCCTTTTCAGGTGTTGATGGTCAGTCAGGTCGTAAGTAATTGTTTTTACCTTCTTCGACTCACAGAATGAAAAAGGATGTACAAAAATCTAAAATCTCTAATGATTATTGATAGGACATCCGATTTGTTCACCAGTAGTCTGAAGATTGTATTAGAGAGAGAGAGAGAGAGAAAGAGAGAGAGAGAGAGAGAGAGAGAGTGAGTTCCCTTCCCAAAAACTCATATCTGAGTGGAAACGATAGGATGAAAACTCTGAGAGCTCATATGTAGCCAAGTTAATTTGAGCAAAAATTCTCTTCCGGGCTCCACACAAGGGAAAAGAAAGTCTGGCTCCGGAGGTAGTGGGCGAAGGCATGATGGATATGAGGCTTCTCCTCTTGCCTCATCTTCGCCATCTCTCTTATCTTCATTTCCTTTTCTTCTTCCTAATTGCTTCCTTTCATGTCAAGTGGTTGTTGTGCGCTGATTGTATTTTTGATGAGAAGGACGAAGAATGGCTGGAGTGCTTTCGCTGCAGGTTAGTCGTGTCCCTGAAATGGAAATTTCTTTTCACTGGTGACATTTTAGTGTATGAAAAAATCTTTTTTTTTTTATGAAATCACTGTAGTATCTCATGAAATAAAGATTTTATAACTAAATTACAACAATTTTAGGAGCAGTCGATTTCAACTGCTTTATTACCTGATGTCTATATTGTAGGCTCTGAGAAATTGCTCTGTATTTAGACATCTTTTTTACAGAGTCGTTTTGATTAGTGGAAGGACGTTTACAAACCCCACACATGCAGAACATGATTCCTGTATTTCATTTGCTGACATGTTATTTGTTCTTAGTCTGTTATTAAGTAATTTGGACAAGAATCGATTGGAAATCTGTTTTTCAGCTTATTTAGGAAGTAGTGACTCTCTTTTCACTACTTGCCATTGGTGGATAAACTTCATTTACTTCATTTCCTGTTTCTATGTTATTTTTGTGTGGTTCTCAATAAGAATTTACTTATTTCAATAGTTTGACACTAATCAGGTCTACTCGTACTTACTGAACTCATTATGCTATCGATCTTTGTATTTCCTTTTTTTTATTTATTTTATACCATGTCACTATGATGAACTATCACTCTTGTATAAAATATTTAATGGTCGGATTTTTTATTTTTTATTTTGTGCAAGGTTTTCCTCAGTGAAGTTTAAATTGTATTATGGACATTGTTAGTTCGCATTATAAACCTTTCAGTATGTACCGTCATGGAACGTTCTTTGAGTTGATATCTAAATTCCTCAATCAACCCTCTACAACTGTTACGTATTTGCAATACTGTGGAGTTTTTTCTCCCAGGCCCACCTTTAAATCGTTGTCTGTACTTCATCTTTATTTCCACTGCCTTAATCGTTGAATTGCAGAAAGTACCCGAGTACTCGGCTTGAAACCGAAATATTAAGTGGATATAGTGTATGTATATATATATATATATATATGTTAAAGAAGATCAAGGGCAGAACACGAAGAGATTCACATTATCCTTTAATCCTACGTTTCGTGACAACATCGCCACATCTTCAGGGATTTTTCTACACAATAAAGTATAAAAATGTTAACATAAAATAAGAGCTGATCACAAGATCAATAGTGAAAAGTAAAAAACAGTTTAATGGTAAAATTACAACTATCATACTTAAATTACATGCACACTTGATTAAAACAGACCAGAAATACCAAACAACTTACAAATGACGAGAAGAATATTTAAAAATTAAAGCTAAATTACAGAAAAGATAAAAGTAATAACAAATATCATAAAAAAGTAAAAGTCATATATTCACAAAACCACAGCCAAAAACAGCTCAACACTTAACCAACCTTTCAGCATCAAAGATAAAAAAACAC
>NC_087210.1:22857460-22897460 GCF_015104395.2 Macrobrachium nipponense
CAATATTAACGATGGCAGTTATTACTGAAATTGTATGGTTGTAATTTCATTCCACTCAATCACCTAATATATGGATTACCTGCTTGTTTAATGGTCTGCGCAACAAGTGCAGTAATCTAAGTTTCAAAATAAGAGATGCAAAAAGGTGTAACTCTAAAATATAAAGTTCCATCTTAGGAAGGGTTTTTTTTTGATGATTCGATTACTGACTGCAGGATTATTTCAGTCACTGCAATCAATACAAATACGAATTACCACTCATAATCTTATGTCATCTAGAGTGTCATTCATTATCGTTTCTTATATCTTTTTCTTTACCCTTTCCCCACTTCTTTCCTCTTGACAACACACTCAACTTTTTCCTCTTTCAAACATTTTCTAACTCTCCTACCAGCATCCGCCGATCTTATTTATCACCAACTGGCGTAGTATTGTCAGTAAATTGCCATGCACTCCATAACCTTTTCTTAATCCACTTCACAACTTTTCATGGAATTTCTTTGAAGTTCCCTCTTACTTCATACATGTAAGAATGATTCAACAACAACAGTAACAGTTTTACCTTGTTGAAGATTTGGGTGATGTCTATATCAGGGGAATGTAGTTGTATTTCTCAATAATAATATTTTCCTCAGTAAATAGAATTTACATGTCAATTTACAGCTAAATACCCATGCAAAAGATATTCCATCTGCACCTAATCATTAATCCAACCGTTGAACTTTTTCATGAAGATTTGCCTTCTCAGTCGCCTGGGGTAATTTCATTTCGTAACTTGAAAAACTCTGTTCCATTTTTGCCGCGAGTCTGTTACAGCTGTGGAATTCCGAAAAATTGCTTGGCGAATATTCGGGTGGATAACGCGTAGTTAAATATCACCATATTATGTCAGGCTTTGCAGAAAAAGAGGAAAGACTGCGCTGGAAACGTCATTAGGAGAGCGATTTTGAAGGTCATATTTTCTGTCACGATTCTCGCCTTTGCATTCAGAACTTTATAATACAATACATTATCTGTCTTTGCTACAGACTTTTATTGTGAAAGCTTTTGTGCCTGTCAGGGTCTATGTTTAATTTAATTCGTATGCTGAAGGATTTGTATATTTCAGCATTTATACCCGTCTCAAAATGGCGGTGGTCGATTATCTACTCCATCGCTTTCCTATTTGACGTCTGACTCCTCTGTTTGCGTTGCTCACAAAAAAAGATTCCAGGTGATCGGTTTTCCCTCAACGATACTTGTGCGATAACCATAAGTTAAATATAAATCAATTACCATAGAATATGAATCTACTTCATAGCCGAAATGTCAGCCAGCCAAGTAGAAATTGGAAACTATGAATATTTGATTTTCCATTAACCTAGATCATAAGTTTAAATGGACATAGCACAAGCGCACCCACCAACAAATGCATAATGCAGAAGAAGAAAGACAGAATGGAAAAATCAGAAATTACATTGATTATTATGTATATAAATATATACAAGGTATTGTTTTGGGGGAAATGCAAATTTTAGTTGATCCATACTTTTATTTGCAGTCAATTGAAAGCCATGCTGATTTGTTTGTAAAGATGAAGTAATCACAAGAAAAATAGGTAAAGTTTGTTGCAGGTTCTTTTTTTTCGCATGTGTATCGTAGTTCACGAAGGACGTAGATACAGATGAACAACTGATCAAGGTGAACGTTTGAACGTACTCTTGTGATATTCGTGCATATTTATTTAATCTTTCAAGAAACATTATTACTACAGTGCTCGTTGAATTTATAGCTGCCCTCTGGTGTGATAATTTAGCTCCTTAACTTGGCCTTCAGTTGTTATATTAATTAAGAAATGTCCAATACAGTTAGCAAAGTACTATAAATTTCGTTTTGGGAAGGAAAAATGGACAATGTCCAGATCTAAAAGTCATAAAGCTATGTATTTAGAATGACCAAACGTTTCATTATTGCAACATCAGAGAGCATAACTTCGCGGGAGAGTAGCATAAGAATACAAATATTCCCCCAGAAAGTAGCTGCTTTGAAAGCGGATACCTGATTTCATATTTTGGAGCGTGCATCTACATTTCGTTTTGGTCTCAAGGTTATCAAAGATGAGATAGGTCATCATGACCATATTTCTTTTAAGAGTACTGCTAGTGTTCATTTTTGAGGAACCTTTGTTGATTTTAGTCTTACGCAATGGTTTCACGGTGAAATGAATGTAGGACAATGGTTATCATGGCACGACTCCCCAAATCACTGGAGACATAAGTGTGAAGTGTTTGAACCTCCTACAGTGTTGTGGACAATGATTTCCCAATAAACACTCAAGAGACGCGGTGTCGATGGAAAATTGATCCATTTTCTGATAAACACTCAAAAGATGCGGTGCCGTGGGCGGGCCGATGGAAAATTGATGCTTCCGAAAAGGCTAACTGATTAAAAATATGATGATTTAAGGCTTATCCTAAGTAATAATATGGCAGCCGACTTACGAGTGTACGTTCGTCTTCACCTTAATTCCTCTCAATCATCTTGCCTCAGGATTGTCCTCCATGCCATTTGCCTCATCAGTCAATCCCATCAAGTATCTCTCTCTCTCTTCTGGTGTGAAATTGTGCTGCTATTCCTACCAGATGGATCAAGTGTCAGAGGCCTTTGATTCCTATTCCAGCTCGCCACTGACAGAGTACGATGCCTCTTGTGAGAGAGAGCAACAAGGGTGTTTTCAAACTCGCGCCCTCCTGAGTTTACTTGATGCCTCTGGAGAGGATATATCGGAATATCTCGAGCTTCCAGAAAAGCGTCCTTAAATCGAAGTATGAGCCCTGCGGTTTCGAAAGATCTTATATTGTGATCGCAGTTGTGGTTTTCGTCTGTTAAAACGTATTCAGAACATTTCAGCTTCTGTTATACTTATTATTAATCCGTTTGTTACAAAGTTTGTTTTATCAACTTTTGTCAATATGTAAAATAAATACTGAATGCGATCAGTTTAAAATTTTGTCGAGGGGCTCGTTCACCTCAGCGGATGGCAAACCTCCAGTCACTTTGTGTAAAGCAGGCAGTTCTGAAGTTAAGCAACCAAACTGCCCCCACCCCTCTTTTATTAGCATAAGTTTACCCTGGACTCCTAACGTTTCTCCTTGTCGTCACTCGTATTATTTCTTTCCACTTGGATGGTAATATCTTTCTCCTGGCATTTTAAACTGAATGTTTTGTATTTGTTGATTGCCACCGTCCATCCTTTTATATATATATATATATATATATATATATATATATAGTATATATATATATATATATATATATATATATATATATATATGTATGTATATATATATATATATATATATATATATATATATATATATATATATATCTATATATATATATATATATATATATATATATATATATATATATATATATATATATATATATATATATATATATATATATATATATATATATATATATATATATATATATATATATATATATATATATATATATATATATATATATATATATATATATATATATATATATATATATATATATATATATATATATTATATATATATATATATATACATATATATATAGATATATATATTTATATATATATATATATATATATATATATATATATATATATATATATATATATATAAAAGGATGGACGGTGGCAATCAACAAATACAAAACATTCAGTTAGGTTTTAGTGTCCTGTAAAACGTATGTCTGTTTTACAGGACACTAAGAGGAAGTGTACAGCACATGCACACAAACATATACATTATATATATATATATATATATATATATATATATATATATATATATATCTATTCTATATATATATATCTATATATATATATATATATATATATATATATATATATATATATATAAATATAATGTATATGTTTGTGTGCATGTGCCTGTACACTTCCTCTTAGTGTCCTGTAAAACGGACATACGTGCGTATGATTACCTCCCAATCCCACTTTTACACTAGAAAGCTAATACAGGAAGATCATGCTCATTTCATTATTAAGGCATTATTCACTGTTGTTAAGCAAATTGAGTGTCTATGGTCTGATTGGTACTGTGTTTGGTAGCATATATTTTGGTGGTCGGTTATTCGTTACTAATTAATAATAATAATAATAATAATAATAATAATATAATAATAATATAATAATAATATAAAATCTTGGACATACATGGTTAATTATTGTCAGACGTGAAAAACCGTATATTTCTTGCAAATACTACTGGAATACTTAGTTAAAATCAGCATATGCTCATGAAAGCATGTTGCTCAAACAAAAGTTGCTTTTCACGATTTGCGATTACTTAACAGGAGCCGCTACCGACCCACTGTTGTTTAGGGACCAGCACTTGCCTACATGGCTACCAAATTCACAGTGGTTTTCCTCTGGTCCGTAATTTTTATTTGCTTACAGTTATGGATGATATTTTGTAGATTCATTCCTTCCCACAATTTGCAACTTTTATGCTCTTCGAATGGGAAGGGGCGTTACGTTGTCATTTATGGTGGTATCAGTACTCTCTCTCTCTCTCTCTCTCTTTCTCTCTTTCTCTCTGTTATTACAGGCCCATTCTGGTAATGCAGTACAATGCAGTTCTGGAGTATTCCAGAAGGTCTGAATAATTTGGTGATCATTTTGTCTTTATTAAGGATATTTCACGATAATATAAATGATTTCTGGTAATAATACTCTTCGGCAAATGATTGTGACAAAGCGGGAGAGTTGGTTATTGAATTCATTGAGTGGGGGTACCCGAAAACACGGAAAGTGGTTGATTTGCTCATTCTTCTGCTTAATGTGGGCTAAATAATGTCTCATAAATAGTAAGTGGAAAAGAAAAAAATTTAACACAATTCAGATTATCGTTACCCGTAAATATTTGGCTGTTCCTACCATTTCTTTTTTTGCTTTGTTCTCCTAATAATTGGGTTAGGGCCTTTCTGTTGTACTTTTTTAATGATAAAAAAAACTTTTTTTTTTTTTTGATTTTTAAGCTTCCATCTCAAATTTTCCTAATATATGCACTTTAACATGCTTATTATATGTGCATTTCTATGTCTCATCTTTGTCTGCGGTAACTGATGCTGTTTATCTAGCCTTTTTCGAGTATTCTTCTCGAGCTGTGGTGCTTGATGTAGGTAATGCTGTTATTTCAGATCTGAATAGGATCTTACAATTGTCAGAAAAAAATGAGCTTGTAAAGATGTTTCAAAGGCCAGACTACTTTCAACATTTTTGTTTCGCATTCTTTCCGCTATGATAAAGTGAAAATTTAACCTCTTCAATCTGTCAGCATCTTGAACTTAAAAATGTATAATCGAGCTGTGAATCTGAAAATAGTCTGTATTTCATAAACTTTACTATTTCGTACTCTTCAAAAATTCTTATATAGCTGCCAGATTGACCCCTTTCTATTGAAAGTTTCCGTTTTTTAATGTATGGCCTGCCATAATTAATCATTTTATCCGGGACATGATTTCAGTCAGTGCCATTGAACCAAAGTTCATATATATACGGGGTTCATTGAAAGCCTTACGCTATATCAACGTTAGATGTCTATTGTAGATTCGCTGCAGTAGGATTATCGTTCCTAACAGCAACTAGCGTATCTGAATCATTATGTGGCCCCATCAAGCAAAACTCTTATCAAATGGAATTTATTACAGAATACGAGGACCTCAACATACGCAGCTTGCCAAATAATCGTGTTGTTATTCTCAATAACAAAAGAACCGTTAAATTCCGAATAGGCACCATCAATCTAACTAGAGGCTTTCGCTTCTGTTATATAGAACTGAAAAACCCTTTACAAAGCAACAGCTTGAAAAATATTCACTATTTCGTTTACTGTTGCTGTCGGTTTTAACGAGAGGGCCAACACAAACAGCTGGTGTGTGAGCATTTTTACTTTGTTTCCAGGTGGACTGGATTGGTAATTCGTTCAGTCTATTAAGTGTCATTAGATTTACTAATCTCCAGATGGCTTTCTCCCATTCTCGCCCTCTTCTGTTTATTCGGGTTTATTGAACATTGCGTGAAGTGTGAATGCTGTGAAATTTCTGATGGAAAGAAACTAAGTCCGAAATCTGGATTTTTTGAAAACACTTGAAATGAAGGTTTCGTATTTGTCATGCTTATAAAAATATATTTATATTATACCATGAGTAAAATTTCTCGCTTCTCCCTATGGTATCGCTGTGTGTAAAGTTCCGTTGCCTAAATTGTCATGTTTCATACAGACAAACCGTGCTATATTGTGTCTTATTAGCTCTCTATTCAGTTTTAAAAATCTTATACTATATCCTTCTCATTAGCTTAGGTTTGTAATGACTTTGAAAGTTCCACTCATTTGCTTTATAGTTATGTAAAGAGCTTGTTTTCCCCCGCCTAGCTTATATTATTTATACTGCCAGCGGGTGTCGAACTTTCCAAAGCTTTATATTTTGCTCCGATATCTTATGTAAACTGCTATTTACAATTCCTCTCAGACTTTGTTTACACTGCTCTGTTTATGTTTGAATTCTGAACAGCTTATGAGAAGTAGCTCTGTATGGTTGATTTTATACTGATACCATATAAAAAGAACTAACTAGTTGTATACTGCTAGAAATATTTTAAGGTAAAATAATTTGTTTAATTTATCATTACAGAACACGTAAAATAACGCAGGGGTTCAAATTAATACAGAAGAAAAACTATCAGTCTCTTATTTCAGAACATGATTCTTGAATGTCTGCTTCACGGCTCACAGGACTAGGGTAAGGTAAAATAAATATATTTTGTTATACAACCCGGACGTTCATGTGAACTGAGTATATGTATATGATCAATCAACAAACGCCCCCCCCCTCCTCCCAACCCAGCCTTTTTTTTTTTACGATATTTTGTCCTGCTCTGATTCGCCTTCATGCATGAGAAGTAGGCAACAATTTTTCCGCCATGATTTTCCGGTCGGATTATTTCAATTAGGAGGAAACTTCAGGTCCGATGCTCCTCCGCCTTCACGGCTTTGCCCTTCTTGTCAAGGTACTCATCTGTGATTTAGTCTTTATTTTTATCTGCATTTTTTTTTTTATATTTCCTTTCGTTGATTTCGTTAGTGATAAATGGTAATTCAATGCTGTAGAAACTTTGCAAGCTAGTAGTTTTTTGGTTTGTTTTTTTATTTGGTTTTATTTGAATGAGGTTGCATTTTAGGATGGATTGAGAAAATCTGCTCAGATATTTTGTTAGAATATTAAATAATACTTATAGAATGTTTTACAGAAAATATCCCTGTGCTCCCTATGTATTTATAGCGCTATTGCTTTGAGACTTCTTATGCCTAATGGCTGTATCATTACTCCTACTAAAAAGACGTAGAATCGTTAATGTAAATAACTTATAGCGATTAAGTCTGTATAAAGCGATATGATTCTCTGTCCGTATTCGGTCAACGTCAGACTGAAATTTTTAATATAACGCTAGATTAAACGCAATTAATTTCGAAGCTGCAGATGTACTAAATGAATGAATCCAGGTGACATGAAATCAGAATTTGATTAAATTCGAAGTTAAATGAAGTACACATTAAAATATTTGTTTTGGCCAATGTAATGTGTGGATCAACACAGATTGATTCATTACTAAATGAAGTTTCATTTATTGAGTCTTCATGTATTGCAGCGTGTAAACGTAAACCTATGAATTTGAATGATTCATTGGATGGTAGAAATAATGGGGGATTGTCATTAGTTGCTGCTTTTGATAGTTTATATATTTATTTTTTTAATGGAGGCTTCGATTGTTTTGTATCATTGGTGCTAGTAACAGGCAGAACCACATTCGGATACGAATTTTATGTATATCAGTATTTTTATGATGTTCTGTATTTTGTAAATTTTTCATGTGGTGCAACAATGAATAGAAATTATTAAGCTATTATCATTTATCATTCGAAAAGGAATAAATGGTACTGTTGTTTTGAATGATCGCAGTGTGTTGGTTTTTATCTAAAATAGTAATAATTTATTTTCTCGTTCACGTAGCCAACACCCCTTCTACACACACACACACACACACAGATTATATCTGTAGGCACCCTGTAAACAAAACTTTTCACATTGTTTAGGTCAGTGTCTGAAATTACATCCACAGCAAGCGAGGATAAGTATGGTATAGTAAAACTTTCATTTTATAGGTTTTCAAAATGTTTGTCATAGAGGTATGAGAGATGTATTTGGCAATGATTGTGAAATCTAATACCTTCAAAATTGTCTTACACATGATTGTCAGAGTAAAGGTAATTAGTCCACAATGTCTGTTAAGCGACATTGCTTTTGACACATTTAACTACAGCAATTTATAAAAGGGGTTTTCGAGTCAGGTGTTGATAAAGCGTGCGTGTGTTTTGTGTGTGTATATATATATATATATATATATATATATATATATATATATATATATATATATATATGTATATATATATTATATATCATATATATATATATATATATATATATATATATATATATATATATATATATATATATATATATATATATATATACACAGACACAAAAAACACACGCACGCTTTATCAACACCTGACTCGAAAATCCCTTCTTATTAATTGCTGCAGTTAAATGTGTCAAAAGCAATGCCGCTTCACAGACATTGTGGGACTAATTACCTTTACTCTGATAATCATGGGTAAGACAATTTTGAAGGTATTAGATTTCACAATCATTGCCAAATACATCTCTCATACCTCTATGACACTCATTTTGAAAACCTATAAAATATATATATATATATATATATATATATATATATATATATATATATATATATATATATATATATATATATATATATATGTATATATGTGTGTGTGTAAAATAGAAGTAATTTTCTGTTCAAGCTGTCGGTAAAGTATATCAAAATAAATATTGTATTCATTGTCGTATTTGTTTGTCTGAAATAAAGGTGAGAAAAATTTAAATTAATGAAAGAAAAGCTATCTTCATTGAATTCCAGATCTGCTTCAAAATCCAGAAGCTTTATTTCGATGTCGTGAATTCTGAAGCTGCATATTGTTTATTTTTGAAGTATTGATTTCATAATGCTGGTGATTTTTTTTCCATAGTGATTTTTCTTTCGTGTCCCTTCTTGGCGAAATCAAATCAAGGGCTTTTTACTTGGTCAGTGACTCTTTCACTTATTTTCTAGAACCTACTTTTCTGTATGACACTATTTCTCTCCCTCCCACTCATTGTCTTTTCCTGAAATTTATAACCTTCAGCGTAACGCAAGAAAGCTCCTCTTCATACTGTCAAACACGTCATTTATAATTAGACACGCATCTTACGCAATGAAAAAGTAAAATAGCGCTAGCGAAGCTTGCGAGGCGAAGGTTGGGACGACCGAAGAAAGATTTTCTGGGGGTTTGTTGAAAGAGGTGGAGCCGAATAGAATAATTAATGGAATGTGACTTTTCAGATTCGAGTGTAAAAGAAGAAAGATTAATTGTTGCCGGACTGTAATTGAAGATATGAAAGATTAATAGGCGACAGGAAGGCGACGCAAGTATTGTTGCAAGATAATTGATATGCTAGCGTGGAAGCCAAGGCAATGGTAAACGACTGACTTTAATGAACTTTTATGAAAGCGAAACACTGAAAGCACTGGTCAGGAGAATCAGGGAGCTGAGCTCCTTAATCTAGATGTTTGGTGTATGCCTTTTATTTCAAGACAGAAATTATATTCAACTTAGTCAAGCAGTAAGTTGACATTCAGAATTTTGTTGACTGCCAGATAATTGCAGAGAACTTGCATTTGTGATTTTAGTTAAAGGACAGAGTGTAACTGACGGTTAGTTCAGTTACAAATTTATTTTTGTTGAGTACAAGGTACTGATGAAGAAATAAGTAAAAATCGAGTTAATTCGAACTTCAAAAGCATTACTGAAGAGGCGCTTAGGTCGGCAGAGAAGCTGCAGGAATTTGGAAAAGCCTATATCCGGAAAGTCAATGCAATGGCGTAATATTATGAATAGCTCAGCTACTTAAAATGTAAAAGTGATCGTGAAACAATATATAAGCTTATCGTAGCTGTAGTCGGGAGCCTTAAGTGAAATCTGATTAGGAATTATGCAGTGAAGTCAATCTGAGGCTTCTCTTAGTCAGTCGTCATTCAAGCCTTTCTAAGACGTCTGCCAGGATAGATTCAATGGCATTTGAATTTAAATACAGTGTAAAGGGTTTTTGGGGGGAGTGTGGCTTAAATACAGTCTTTATTTACATAAATAATCATTGCTCACAGTGAAATCGATCTTGAAGAGGAACACATACGCGCATAGACATAAAAGCCATATGGTTCAGTGCAGTGAAAGGCAAGCATTTTAAACAAAGTAGAAGGAGATGTGCAAAGGTATGATAACACGACCACGAAAATGAAATGTAAAAGATCGACAGTGTATACATTTTCTGAGAACACTTAAGAAAATTGTTCTGTCGTTATCCAATGATTAAGTACATATGACATAGTTTATGAAATTAATCTAAGCTAAAGATAAATATATATAGAAATAATATATATATATATATATATATATATATATATATATATATATATATATATATATATATATATATATATATATATATATATATATATATGAAATTGCCCTCTTAATTTCTCAATTATTTTGCTCTTTTTTTGATACGCTTGTCACTACAATAGCCTTGAGCTTCATCTTTAGGTTATACTCAAATCCTACCATAGAACAATGATAAACACCAACTGCATCAGAGCGCCGTAGGATAGAGAGAGAGAGAGAGAGAGAGAGAGATTTGTAGAAGGATTGTGGTAGGGATTGTCTTCCAACGCACGATGGTTAATAATTAGGACTTGGTATTCCTGAATGGGATACTGAGGGATCACAGCCTGTGAAACAGCTTAAGTAAAATTGGAATCCTCTCCAGTGCACAGATGAAAAGACGAAGCATCTGAATTTAGAACTGCTTTGTTTTCTGTTAACTTCTTCCTAATTTAGAGACGTACTGGTTGGATAAAATGGCATTTTCCACGTCAGTCTTAACCGCTTTCATTGTGCCCCTTACACAAAAGCTTTGCCATTAAGTTTCCCAACTTTTGAGGAAAGGATTTCTCACGTTTCTTATTCTTTGCAGAGTGTTATTTGGAACTGCTGAATACTAGCATCCTTTGATTTTCCTATTTTATTTTTACTCATTTCATCATGCCAACTCTTTTACCTGTGTAATTGACATTTATGTTTTACCCAATCCATTCTTCCCATGAGTTTTTTTTCTTGTGCTGACTATTTTCTCAGTTCATAATCTTACCTTCCTTTTTCCTCCTTTTGATTTACAACTCTTTTCGTCCTCAAATTTTTTCGCTTCATTTTCCCAGGCTCTGACTCCAAGTGCGTGTCTGTCTTTCTGTCGTTTATCTCTTCTTCCCCTCATCGTCGATCACTTGATTCAGGGACTTTCCGCTCTCTCTTTTTTTGTTTTTATTCATTCGCTTCCTTCCTCTAAGTAATTATTTTCATCTTAGTTTTACGTGTGTGTGTGTGTGTGTATGTATGTATGTGTGTGTATGTGTGTACGTGTGTGTGAAATGCGGGGGGGGGGGGGGGGGGGGGGGGGGGGGGGGGGGGTGGGGGGGATGTGGTTACGAAGGCATGTATGACATCTTTTAAATCCAAAACTACTACAGCGTGTACCCAGATCTCCTGTATCCAGTGCCAGAAACACTTAGGCTTCATTAATGGCATCTGTCCCATCCGAAATCTTCTTCATAATCAAATGGTTCTCCAACCCCTCAATATAAATTATATCTGGTTGCCTAAAGACCCCTATTCACCAATCCTGCAAAAGGCTGAGTTGGCGAGACGTATGTAGTTGCAATAATAATTAGAGTTGTATTCTCGTTGTCTCCCATTTCGCCTGATCCATCTTTCCTGTCTCTGCTCAAACTAAAAATAGCCATACACACACACACACACACACACACATATATTATATATATATATATATATATATATATATATATATATATATATATATATATATATATATATATATATATATATATATATATATATATATATATATACACATATATATATATATATATATATATATATATATATATATATATATATACAGTAGACCCTTGACTCACGAACACAATCCGTTCCTAGACCTTGGTCGTGTTCCAAATTGTTCGTGACTCGGAGCTAATTTCCCCATAAGGTTTAATGGGAATAATATTAATTGGTTCTCGACCCCTACGAACCAATATATATTATGTATATTTTGCCTTATTTTACACAGATAATGTAAAAGTCAGTGTAAAAAACCTTAATATATCTAATAATATATTTTAAAATGGTAAATAACACTATAAAAACGTTTGTAAAGTGAACACTTACTATGACTGGCGAGACTTCTGGCTTGACGGACAAGAGAAGAGGAGGGTGGTGGGTGGGGAGGAGGTTATTGTGCGGAAGGAGACCCTCCCCCATCCAGGTCGGGGAGATCTCGTTCCGGAGATTCAACTCTTCTAGGTTTTTTTGGTGAACGTTTAATCACAAAACTTATCCAATGTCTGTTGCCTTTTCCTTCCTTGCATAACTTTTCTGAAATGCGGCTCATTAAATTTTCATTGAGCATATTCACGATCCTGTTCGTAACAATTTTGTCCGGATGATACAATTCAAGGAAGCACTGGACATCATTCCACTTTTCCAATGCGGCTTTTATCACATCACTGCTGACATCTGTAACTTCCTCCCCAGCCTCCTCTTCGTCAGTTGATTGCTCCCGAGCAAGTTGCTCCTGCTGCTCTTTGTGGAGTTGAACAAGTTCGTCCGCAGTCAAATCTTGTGAATGTTCAGCGACCAATTCTTCAAACATCTTCGTCGTTGACTTGTAGACCCATACTGTTGCCCATGGACACAATTTCTTGCACAATCTCTGCATCGAAGCCCTCAAAGTCACGGACAGTTACGCACTGGGGCCAAAGTTTCCGCCACGCAGAATTTAATGTGCGGTACGTAACTTCAGTCCATGCGTTATCAATGAGGGTTATGCAGTGAAAAACATTAAAGTGCTTCTTCCAAAATTCTTTTAGGGTTAATTTGTCTCTTCAGTTACACGGAAGCATCTGGAGAAGAGCGCCTTCGTATATAATTTCTTAAAATTGCTAATGACTTGTTGGTCCATGGGCTGGAGAACAGAGGTCGTGTTGGGTGGAAGGAACTTGAACTGAATGAAGTCATGTTCACCCTCTTCGAGGGTTTGCGATCTCATCTTGGTTAGTACTGTCACTCCCTTCGCAACATTTGCTTCTTTAATGGCATCCTGTTTTTCAAAAAATTGTCGAAATTGTCGACTGGCCATCTTGTACTCACTTGCGATATCGGTCACGCGAACACCACGTCAAACTTTTCTATAATTTCTTTCTTTATTTCAATGGTTATCTTCCTCTGCACCCTCTTCTCACCATCACTCTTCACTTTCTTACTTTCACCACCACTCTTCACTTTCTTAGGGCCCATTATGAAGAAAATCACAAGTTTTAGCGCAAAAAATGCTAAGCGAATTGACGAACGTCTTGTACACAATGAGATGAGACAAAGAGCGATGCGTGGGTGACGCCGTGCGTGGGCGGCTGGAGGATGGCTGTTCCCATGGCAACTCAAACGCTCTCACGTGTGCTGGGCGATTTCGCGCATTTTTCAAATGTTTGTGTCTAAAAATTAGTTTGTGAAACAAAGTGAATTGTTATTTCCAGAAATTTCCAGCATTTTTCAAATGTTCATGTCTCAAAATTAGTTCATGACCCAAACAGAATTTTTATTTTCCGCATTTTTTTTGTTCGTATCTCAAAGTTAGTTCGTAGGTCAAGGGTGAAATTTTACCTATAATTTTGGTCGGGGATCGAGTTGTACGTGGGTCAATGCGTTCGTGAGTCAAGGGTCTACTGTATATATATATATATATTATATATATATATATATATATATATATATATATATATATATATATATATATATTATATATATATATATACACATACACATAAACACACACATACACACACACACTAGCTGACCAACCCAGTGCTGCCTGCGAAAACTCTGAGTGACAACCAATAATCTCTTTTTTCTTGTAACCCTCTCTCACTCACTCTCTCCCATTCTTGTTTAGATAGTTTCTTTAGTTGCATTGTCCTGCATTTTCTAAATTCATATTTCACCACTTCTCCCCATTCCTATCAGGGCTGAACTTGGACTTAAAAGGCATAGGGAGTGTCCCTGTGGATCCCAGCGACCTTGGAAACTATGGATTAGACATCAATATATATCGTTTTTGGCTATTTTTACATTTCACCCCCTTCCCACCCCCTTCTTACCCACGTCCACATCTGGTATGAACTTAGACTTAATGGTTATTGGGAGTGTCACTATTCATCTTAGTGACCATGAAATCTGTGAATTACAGGCTGTTATCTGTCACCCCCTTCCCACAACCCCCCTCCTTTGGGGTCCAGTGATGTCTTTCCCGCACAGTAACATTTTCCTGAAGGTAAGTCATTGTATACCAATGCATTTCAGAGTTATGCTGGAACACACACACATGCACAAATACATACATACATACTTACACACATTTATATTATATATAGATATAGTATATCCCCGTGCAAAAGTACACGTTCACTGTTCAAAATGGCATTGTCATTTTAATACAGTATCAACAGGTTACATTTTCGCCTCTCATTCTCTTCTTGTGATCTTGTTAGCGGTTTTGTAAATTAAACGAGAGAGATCCCAAGAGTTGTTCAGCTTTTTTTCATTGACATTTCCCCCCACCTGAATGCCGTCACATTGAAACTAATTATATTTCTGAAACTAGATGAATGGCGTTGCATTTCCAACGTAGTAGATGCATATTTGGGAAATCTGTTGCGAAGATTTATAGAATGGGTGGATTGTCTGATCTTGAACATAATGAGGACCCGAGGAATCACATCCTGCAAATAAGTCTTAATCTTTTTTATTTATACTCAACTGATATTATTAATTTTCAAGATAACGTGTCTAGCATGAACAACCACATAAAGGTATGTGGCAACTAGCGTTATTAATTTGTTCCTACATATGTTTTAGTGATTGTTGAGGCTGGACATCTTGTCTTTAAAAAATAAATGTGGATCAAAAAATAAAAAATGACTACAGCACTCATTATTTATTGTGACAGTTTTAACTATATTATGTCTGTTCAACGAGGATTTCACTGTTAAAGTGTGATGACAAATCTTTTTATAACTAGGAAATTAGTTTAGTGCCATATAGAAATAGGTTACGCTAGTCAGTTGAATGTAACAGTTACCTTGATTATGACAGTGAAACGAGAATAAGGGTATATATAGGTTTACTTTGCTCTTAGGCTTACTGTTTGTTAACAGAGCACGTGCATTTTATTTACGTTGATGGTTACTGCGTATATTTCGCTAGCGTTTTTCTGGTAAGGGGTTTGCATTATCATGCGGCTATTTTACGAATTCATATTTTCATACTTTTTCTATGAAAAGTTTGTTTGTGAGTTATGTGTGTGTGTGTTTTAAGAGAGAGAGAGAGAGAGAGAGAGAGAGAGAGAGAGAGAGAGAGAGAGAGAGAGAGAGAAGTAATCTTAAACAACGACAATTTCAATGGATTTAGGATATGAACACAGTAATACATTTAGACTTGATCAACCTTTAAAATTATATTGAACGAGACGGAATTCAAGTGAAAGAAGACTAAATAAAAAGGCGATAATAAAGAGTAAACTTTCTTAAAAAAAAAAAAAACAAAAAAAACATTCAGGGTGAAGATTCCAACTTGTCCGCCATGACAAATAGCAGGTCCCAAAGTGCATTTGTGGTGAAAAAGGAAAGTTCGAAGAGGAAAGGCGTTAGTGCTTCCAGAGGAGGAGGAGGAGGAGGAGGAGTAAATCCTTTTAGGGGGATAGTTAAACGAAAAGTTTATCCTGCGTTTGAATGGGGACTGAGTAATATGGTATTCTGGGGAATATCACATTTCTGTTTGCCTAGATAGATGTGTTTCGGCTTGTGAGGGGAGTCTGTAAGCCCACATTTATTGATCTCTCTCTCTCTCTCTCTCTCTCTCTCTCTCTCTCTCTCTTCTCTCTCTCTCTCTCTCTCTCTCTATATATATATATATATATATATATATATATATATATATATATATATATATATATATATATATATATATATATATATATATATATATATTATGTATGTGTATACATATGTGTGTGTGTAACTGTTTGTATAACGTAGATGTATAAGTCATAGCGTGCATTAGGTAGACTTTTAAAATTATTCTAATTCTTTATTAACACCCTCTCCTTGACGGACCATTTTTAGGACATTATTTCGTTTGAAGAAAACATTAACAAACCTTATTTTCATTTTTGCTATCTGAAGATTACATTTATCAAAGCCATAATACTTTTCTTGAGAAAACATCTTAGTTTTATGTATATATTTCTTAGTGAAAAATTTTTTGAATACTGAGAATTTCAACGTATAGTTTTGCAATGCTTAATTTTTGCCACAGACAGAAAAAAAGTAAATGGTTTTGAGAACAAATCTCGTTTTCATTCTGCAGAATTTAACGGCATCTTGATTGTTGGATTCTGTTACATTTTCTCTTCTAGCAAGTAATGGAATTGTTTCTCAGGACTTGTGTTTCCCATGTTCTACAGACATTATCCGTTTTTTTTTTTTTTTTTTTTTTTTTTTTGCTTCACGATCTACTCAAAAGAACCCACTTCCTGGTCTCCTTGTCTTTCACGAATAATGTATGACGAATATACTTCTGGATTAAACGTATAGTGTGCAAGGCACAAAGAACATTATTTTTTCCTGAGTGAATTTTGTAACTAAAGGTATAATTCCAAAAATTAACATATAAGGACAGGAATATGGCATATGTTAAATTTGGCTAAGGGATTATTTATAAGATTGTTCAGTCAGATATTTGATCTTGATTACATTCATCTCACGTGTTCAGTCCATATATGATCTTCATTACATTGATCTTACACCTTCCCTTTTTTTTTTTAGGTTCGTTTCTAAGAAACATCTTGACAAACTTTGCTGAGGAGAGCAACTGAACTGTTGTTATTAACAAATAATGGAAGTCAGCACCAGCCCTGGAATCGCCCTTCTAAGAACAGAGGGCAGCATTTTAGTTGGAACAAACAATATAGAATTTATGTACGTATTATACTAACAATCAAACAAACATAAAATATTCAGATATGCACATTATCCGATGGAAGGGATATTTGAGTATTAAAATGAAGGCGTATAATCCATATTGCGCGAATCCAGGGCAGTATCCGTGGAATGCCTCGTTAACTAATGGCTGTATCTGGGCGTTATCAGATTTTCCAGTGAATTTAACCCATTCTAGGATATTAGAGCAAGCAATATCGTCCATCAGGAGATAATGTATTTCACTGGGTTTAACATATCTATTATGAATGAAGAAGACAGACGTTAATACATAATATTGTTTACCTGTTTTAGGTAAATAAGGTGATTTTTTTGTTTTCTAGCATTTTATTTTTACACTTAAATTATGCAGAATTTTAGGGTACATTTCCATTTCACTTTGGTGAAACTGAATGGAAGATTCGTAAAAACCATCATCATTCTTAATTTGAGTGTTCAGACAAACGGATATTTCCTGATGGATATAATTGGTAGCGTTTACGCACCACCTCCTGTATACATAATCAAGGTTAGAGTGGCTTCAGACGCTTTTGTTAGGCGGAAAGAATGGTGAAACCATAGCTTGGGGGAATAGAAAGTACAATTGCGGATGTTTGAAGAGAGGAGAAAGGGAAGACCCAGAAAGTGCCGGACGATCGGAATGAAGGAGGGAGTGGAGAGGGTGGGAGATAAGGAGGGTAACCGCGGATTTTGTTTGGGTGATGCAGACATGTTATGTAAGGGTATGGAGTCTCTATGGTATGGAAGAGTTCTGAAAGGGGGATTTGTCCACGATTCAGAAGTGACAGTTGTTTGTTTTTTCACTCAGCATTATTAAGAGTAAAGGGTTAAATATATATTTACACACACACACACACACACACACACACACACACAAGCAAAGCATTAAGCTACAAATGGCCTTTAATATCCAATTCGCTCTACCTCGGAATTAATATATTTTTATATACCATGTTAACCGAAGGGAATTTATTTTAGTTAATAAGTACGTCTTGTCTGGCCGTGTCATCTAATCACTGCAGTCCTGAGTGCTTGTCATCCGTAGTTCGATCCCACGAGACGACGTACTGCTTATCTAAAAAATTACCTTTCTGTTAACATATATGAAAGTATATTAATTCCGAGATAGAGCGATTCTAGGATATTAAAGGACATTTCTAACTTAATACTTATATATGGATGACGGTGATGTGATAAATTCAATATATATATATATATATATATATATATATATATATATATATATATATATATATATATAATTATTCTGGTGTCTTTGATGAAACTTTATATAGATTTTTCCATAACATATTTTTGGGATCATGATGGAAGAGGAAGGCGACCTGGCCTATTTTTCAACAACAGCACAGTGAGAGAATGAAAATGATAATGATATAATTATGCACTTTTGATAGTCGTGGTATCTTTGCATCTTGAGAGGAAGAGCGCGATTTAGCTCTTTTCCAAAGAAAACCTGATGAGAAAATATCTCTGTGATGATTTTCAGTGGAAAAAATGAAAAGTCATATGCTGGAGATTTTTCCCACCAAAATTACAAAAATAATTTGGGATTTAGAAGACAGAATTTTTCATTTTTTACTGTTACTAATTTGAGATGTTTCGAAGTTAATTTGGACGGCATTACTCTTCACACTATGTACGTGTTTGTTAATTAGTGACTTTTTACATCAATGCTATGGTAAGTTCGAAGATATGACTAAGACTAGGTTTAAACGTGAGATATAGCACCAACCCTCTCATTGTGTTTCCGAAGCACAGCAAGCATGACTTCTAATCTCCTATCATTCTGTTGGCGATACACCAAATTCAACTCCCTTCCAGGTTTATAATTCAGGGTCAATTCCCAAGAAACGATCCCAAGTCGTCCCTGCCCCTCCGCTGTTATCAGTTTGCAAGGAAACGCCAAAGAAAGAAACGCAAGTGGAAAAAGGAGTAAGATAAAATGGTATCTGGAAAGTCACGAGAACTACGCCAGAATCATTTGTACTTCAAACTTTTTCAGCAGGATTTTTTTCTGCTTCGCCATCTGTGTTGTCGTTTTCATCTGAGAATTATTGTTGTCTTTCATACTTAGCAGAAATGATTCCTATCCATTTTCGCAGGAAATCGATGTCTCATCCGAGAGAAGTTATTCCGCGGTTTCAAGAGTTTCCTTTATTTCTTCTTCAAATGACATCCTCGTTTTTCTTGCTTTTATTAATCTGTAAATGAAAACTGTTGTGATGGCTAATTGTCTGTTCGTCCACACTTTTTCTGTCCGCCCTCAGATCTTAAAAACTGCTGAGGCTAGACGGCTGCAAATCGGTACGTTGAGCATCCACCCTCAAATCATCAGACACACCAAATTGCAGTCGTCTTGCCTTAGTAGTTTTTAGTCACGATCGCACGGTGCCAACAACACAGGCCACCACCGGGCCGTGGCTGAAAGTTTCATGGGTAGAGTCTGAGAGGTTCATACAAAATTATTCTCTGTGTAGAACACTCGATTCTTCGGCGTATTTTTTTACTTATATATATATATATATATATATATATATATATATATATATATATATATATATATATACTTTTTTTAACGTTGCATGAAAAAATTTGAACATGTTACGTTCTTCGTTCATGGACGATTGAACAACAAAATTCGCCCCTGTGGTGATCCATTTCTTGACCATCGCTCTCTTCCACTGGCTTTCTTGATAAATTCGTACGGCGCATGAAGTGTCCTTTCCTGACATTTAGAACCATATAAGAAAAATTCACATGGCTTCCATTACTGTCACTTACGGCGGGACAATTTTTCGGAGGTTAGTCCGACTCAATCCATTAATGTTTCTGTGGTTCCAGTGGCCACTTCGGAGGGAGAGAAATATGTTTAGTGGCTTGACTCTGGTTTAAGAGGATTTTCTCATTATTCCAACCTTCCAGAATTTCTAGTCGGCTTTTTTGAAGGTCTTTCCGTCTTAGCAACTTAGGCTGGCTCCTTTTTTCTTCTGTATAAATCCTTTTATCCCTTACTTCTTAATACTTTATCCTTTTTTCTTTGCACCTTTTTTTCGCATGACTCTCTCTCTCTCTCTCTCTCTCTCTCTCTCTCTCTCTCAATAGTGACATAACAGATATCACTTTTTTTTTGCTGGTAGAATATAGAAAAGAAGTTGCACAATTTACAAATATTATGATCAAATCAAATTAACATGTATCTATGCGCACTAACTGATTAAATTGAGAATGTATTAATGCAGAAATAGAAATGTAATCCTCTTACCATAGGTTTCCTTTTTAAGTATAAGGATAGATTAAACCCTCTGATGACATCGAATACTGTGTATTCTTTCGCCTCCGTTGCCTCTCGTAGGTTTCTGAAAGTCTGCATCGATTTGTCACTGAGGTGTTAGCTATCGCACTGGTTCCCAGCTGTCGAATCCATTTTTCCAGTATACGACAGCATGCTAAAAAATGCTAAATAAAGATTGAATACAATCAATTTAAAAGTTTCTCGAGGGCTCGTCATCCTCAGCAGCTGGCAATCCAACGCCGAGTCACTTGTATAAAACAGGTAGTTCCGAAGTTAACCGATCAAACTGCCTCCATCCCTCTTTTCTTAGCTTAAGTTTACCCTGGGCTTTTAACGTTTCTCCTTTTCGTCACTCGTATTATTTCTTTCCACTTCGATGGTAATACCTTTCTTCTGGCATTTTAAACCGAATGTTTTGTATTTGTTTTTAGCATATCATTTTTAAGTCCGAGTCTTTTATGATGTTTTAATGTATTTGTATATATTTTTACAGCTTTGATAATGAGGCTAGGCCTTGAAACGTTAGCAATAAACCATGTAAATGCCTGTGATGCCTTCCTCAAATTCCTTAGGGCTACATATATATATATATATATACTATATATATATATATATATTATATATATATATATATATATATATATATATATATGACTGGTAAAAAATGTTCTGTAACAACAGAATTCCATCTAATAAAAGGAGCCCATAAAAACACCAAAATGTAGAGAGAAAAGTACTATATTTCAGAGACTGCTGTCTCTCTCTTCAGGTATATGAATGAGAAAAGTTTACAGAAAAGGTGGTAGTTATATACAAGAGATTCGTCCACAAGTAAGCCAATTTAGGTCACCCCCGCTGATAATCTTCCTTTAATCTTCTTAAGCGTTGGTTGAATGAACACTGCGTCGACGGATATCTGATATCCAATTCCCTTTTGAGATGTTCATTACCTGCTTCTCTTTTATTAAGGCCGATTCCATCATTTGAGTCTTGTACCGGCAGTTGCTGCTATAAATTATACGTGACATATTCCAGTTTATTCTATGGTTATGTTCATTTATATGGTTGAAAATAGCCGAGTTCCGTTGTTTCCATAACCTAACTGACCGTTTGTGTTGTATTAATCTCTGGGGAAGTGATTTACCTGTAAATCCGATGTAAATTGGTCACAGTCCTGGCATGGGATCTCATATACCCCAAAGTCTTTGGGAGATGTCTTTGTTGGACGTTAATCAGGGATTTGGCTAAGGTATTTGGGTAGGTAAATGCAAAAGGGTTGGATTTCCCAAGGGTGTGAGTTACTCTCTTAATCGTCTCCAGGTGGGGAAATTTTTATTTTATTGTTGGGTGTGTCTCTGGTCTTGTCTTTAGGGGGTCGGTAGAAAATTACGTTGCTTTTTGAATTGCTTTCTCAATTATATGGTCAGGATACTTTAAAGATGAAAGTTGCTTGCGAATTAGTTCAAATTCTTTTTCCAGGAATCTGGGGAACAAATTCGTAAGGCTCTTAGGAATAGGTTGCTAGGTACAACTATTTTGATCGTATTGTCATGATAGCTAAAGTAGTGAATATATGAAAGTGAGAACGTTGGTTTTCTGTATATGGTAAATTTGTATTCTGTCGTGTCTCACTTTCATATATTCACTACTTTTAAAGCTATCATGACAATACTATCAAGATAGGTGTAGCTAGCAAACGTATTTCTTAAGAGCCTTACGAATTTGTTCCCCAGATTTCCTGGAAAAAGAATTTGAACTAATTCGCAAGCAACTTTCATCTTTAAAGTATCCTGACCATATAATTGAGAAAAGCAATTCAAAAAGCAAAAACGTAATTTTCTACCGACCCCCTAAAGACAAGACCAGAGACACAAAAGCAAAACACGGAGATCAAAACATTATATTACTTGGACCTTGCTGTACTTTTTTCGAGTTGCTTAATGCAAAATTTAATTGGCTTATATATATATATATATATATATATATATATATATATATATATATATATATATATATATATATATATATATATATATATATACACACATATACATATATATATATATATATATATATATATATATATATATATATATATATATATATATATATAAGCGATTAAATTTTGCATGTGTGCGCGTCGTGTATATATGTGTACATATATATACCTTATATATATATATATATATATATATATATATATATATATATATATATATATATATATAAACATGCATTAAACGTAAGCATACATACACATGGCATATATTACCTAAAACGAAGTCACTTGTGAATAAAAGCAAAAGGCTGGACAGTACGATCGAATATGCCCACTCTCAGGAGTAACCTTAATCTAGAGGAGGTTAATCCTGAAAAGTACCTTTTTGGATTAGGAGTAAATACCTCCTGTGGCAAGATGGGAGACGTGTCAGCGCCGCTATTCGTAGGAAAGTCTCAACTTTACTACATCAAACGCACAGTGGTTTTTTAACGGTGTGACCTTATACGTATACATTACGAGTTCATTGCCATAAGGAGAGAAACACCTAATATTAGCAAGGCATTGACAACAGAGATAAGCTCCAGCGAGGCATGGCCTGAGGTTGGCTCATTCAATTTCAAGATCATATGTAAAAGGGGCTCTCATTGTACGAAGGCAAGTTTACTGTTAAGTAAAGTATAGATACCACCTGCGGTCTCTCTCGCTCTCTCTCTCTCTCTCTCTCTCTCTCTCTCTCTCTCTCTCTCTGATCTGTTTTTCATTACTTACAAATCATATTGAGTAAGTATGCACGTAGATAAAGCTGGATAATCGCTTTTATGTATACACATGTATATATTACGTATAATAGGAATGGGATTGGTGCAGGAACATTGCAGAATTCGCACAGACATTTATCACCATAGTCAGCGTTAATTGACCCCTGGTGCATCTTCAACATCTAAAACCATTCAATTTGAAACAGTATTTCAATCAGTAATTATTTTTTTTGCAAGGTTAGGTAAAAACAAAACAAAGAGGTGCGGGGGGGGGGGGGGGGGGGATTTGATGGAAGTCAGAGCAGACATTTTCATTTTCCTTTGTCCCTTGAAACCTGAGATTTCCCTTTGTACTTTAATACATTTTTCTGCTTTATTTCCTCGTCGTGTTGTCAATCCGATCGCTAACGTGTTATGAGACTCCTGTAAAACACCGTCTTTTTACCACTCTCCCCTCCAGGTCTCTTGTATCAATCACTTTTCCAGCTCCGGTCCTGGATTTCTACCAGTTGTTTTTGTATGTGTTTAATAGCCCCTTCAGTGTTAGTGTACAACTACTTGAAGCTCTATTATTTAGATGTTAACGTCTAGCAATACAGATGGTTACGTAAATTTTTCGTTATCTTTCGTCAAATTTCACCGTCCCTAAAGCCTTCCTACCCTTTTTTCACTCTTTTAAACCTACGTTCTTGACCTCTAATTCCACAAATTGTAATTATTTTCATTTTTGTGCTGGCAAAAACGTAATTTGGCGCTACGAATAGAGGTTTTTCAGATGTGATATCTCCGTAAACCCCAGTTATTTTTAGGTTTCGATTTTTTCGGTAGTAATCATAGGCTAATGTCAACTTCCCTGGGAATATTTTACATTATCATTTTTATTATTTTGGTCAAAAGTACGTCGTTAACTCTGCGGAATTCCTTTGGTCACCATGCATCGTTTTCTCCCAATTAATGAACAAGAATCTGTTCGTACAAACCACTGAAACCTATATTTGTATTAATTGCAGATAGGCGTCGCGAGTTCTTATGTTTACATTTTTGAGTGTTGATTTTCTGTGATTTTTCACAGTAGTTTTTCGGAGTGGTAATTGTTTAGGGCTATTGATGCGCAATGTCTATTCAACTTTCCGTAAAAGATATTTAGTACAGCGATCATCCAACTGGTGATTTGTTTTCTGTTATTGACTTTCGAATCAATTTCATATGTGGTGGCTTTACTTTTGTTCATATTTTGTTTCATGATCACAGTTATAATACGTTTTGTTTGATACTTTAAGCGGTTTTGTATTGCGAAATTGGACTAAAAAGCTTCACCGAGCACATAGGCTTAATTATCTACTGATTAATTTTTAGTTAAGGTTAATATATATATGATATATATATATATATATATATATATATATATATAGTCTATATATATATAGATATATCTATATATATATATATATATTATATATAAATATATATATATATATATATATATATATATATATATATATATATATATATCTTATATATATATATATATTATATATATATATAACTGGTCAGTTATGCTGTATGAAAATTGCGAGGACTCATATAACAGTCTAGCCCCTGGGCGTCGTTGCCAACAGCGTACTTCATGCGACGCACTGTATGCATTAATTAAAGTTCTTTACAGAGTGTCTTCGGCCCCAAGCTGCAACGCCTTTCGGTCGCTTTACTATACCTCCTCGCGTATTTTCTCTTTCATCTTAATTTCCACCCTCTCCTAACAATTGATTCGTATTGCAACTGCAAGGTTTTCCGCCTATTACACCTTTGCAAACCTTTTACTGTCAATTTCCTTTCGGCGCTGAATGACTTCAAATGTCCCAGTACTTTGCCTTTGGCCTAAATTCTATCAATTCATAACTGTCCAGAAGTAAACCAGGCTATTTAGCATGACTCTCAGCCCCGTAAAATTTAGGTATTTGAGCTCAAATGCGAGTTTAAGTTGAAATTCACGTTACATAAAACTCCATCTCCTTTACCTCTCAGTAAACTATTTGTAAAATAATCTTTAGTCCATTGGTTCCTTGATTAAAAGACAACTAATGCATATGGTTCCGTCCTAATCCACCATGATTCAGGATTTTGATTTTGTGACCGGGTACCTTCCTGTCTTTTGTAAATATTATTCGCATATTTCTGTATTTGCTTATGCGCCTGCCTTATTCTTCTTTTTTTTTTTAGAAACACTTATTTTATTATTATTTTGTAAACAACTCGATCTTTAATCAAGAACTTCGAAAATAACTGTCTCCCTTAAGACTACAAGTTCGTTTCTGTAAGACCTTTTATCCAGGTTATTTTCTCTTTTCTGTAGATAAGCTGCAGCCATGAACATTTTAAATATTTCCTTTACTCAATATTCACTACATATCTTGAAACTCCTGAGTCGAATATAGGAGCATGAAACGTAAAAACTCCTTAATGGCGTTTTGTGGTCAAAAGAGGGCATCAGGAGAACCTGTATTGTCTTCGAAAAGCTTCATCCGGTGCGGACCTGTGTCATGTTTACTATGTGGAGCATAAAGACTTATTTCATCACCGAAACCACTAGTCCCTCCGTGCCCTTAGCGACTAATAAAGAGAATTTACTTGGCAATGAGAGATACAAAATCACCCCCACGATGCTGCTTACAGCGCTGCCTCTCTCCGAAAGAGACCATGCACAGACGGCCGCCCGTACGAAATCAGAAGTGAGAGTTTTCTTCTGGAAATATTTCTAATGTTTTTAGATCAGCTAATAAATAATTACTTGAGCCTCTAAGTACCACAGTGACGCACTCTCTCTCTCTCTCTCTCTCTCTCTCTCTCTCCTCTCTCTCCTCTCATTAGAAAAGGTGACCTGAATTTCATATCTGAAAGTTTTGTGAATTACCAATCATATTAATTAATATTTTTTCTCGTGCACATTCTTGTAATGACGCCCAAATATGTATCTTATAACTGAAACGCTACAAACTTTGAAGCAAAGGAAAGGTGTCGTATATATAAGGGTCTTGACGTCTCTGCTTATTAGGTTTTTGCTGTAAGTCAGAAGCTGTAAGTTATATGAAATATTTCACTCGGGGCGGCCTCCATAAACGCAACTTCAACAATCCAAGAAAATATGATCCATTGAGGTGGGTGGCCCTTCGGAAAAGAAAGGCTCTCTCTCTCTCTCTCTCTCTCTCTCTCTCTCTTTCATCTTTTCCTTTCTTTGGTTTTATCTACTTCTATTTACATGAGAAAATTACATTCTACCTCTAAAAAAAATAAAGTTGGTAATTTCGCCCGACTACGTTCACAGAAAACTAAAGCAGCCACAAATCTAACTTGTCGGTCGTGTATTTCTTCAAAGCAAATTCCGAGAACTTGCGTTCTTCCAAGATTCCATTCGTGCTATTCCTTGGGCCTTTTTTTTTTTTACTTATTTATCTTTTTTTTTGGCCGTTTATCCTCGTCTTCTGAGTTTACCTCAGATCTCCTGGCTTTGATATTACCATTTACAGGCAGAGGAGAGAGAGAGAGAGAGAGAGAGAGACGAGAGAGAGAGAGAGAGAGAGAGAATTAGACTCAGGAACTTTATATTTTACTACCCGACTCGCATGAACTGAAGATTTCAAGAATTAGTCTTTTCATACTTTACGCTTTCATGTTGTCATTGTTATGAAGAAATCTACCTAATATAATAATGAGAAGATATTATTGTTGCTCTCAATTCCAACCTCTAGATTCAGCATTTTTGTAATTATGTGCTAATGACCTTTATTGTGCAAGTGATTTTAATTTTGTCCAAGTTCCACATATTCAGGTAAAACATTTTAGCCACGATAAAGAGCAAAAAGTAGTAATCGGATGCTTTTAAATGTGAAAATGATGAGGGAGAGTAAAACATGTTATATGGAGATGGTAAAATACAAAATTCTAAATATCCGTAAGAAATCGTATAGAAAAGCGTCAAATTTGCGTAGAAGCATAATACTGCAGTTCCACTGGGTAATGACGGTGAACAGGAGCAGAAAATCAGAAAGATGGTACACTCGCAGTTAGAACAAATTTTTTGGAAGTGGTTCAAGAGCACATTTGGATTAGAGAGGGCTATGTATGAAACTAGACGTGACGCTCCTCTCCATGGGAAATAGAGAGAAGAGAGAGAGAGAAATAAACAACAATGTGATGAGTGACCTTGGTCCAAGCGGTCTCTCCATTCCTTAAATGGGAAGTCCATATAAAATATTTAGCAGACGTAAAACTTTAGAATATTTAGTTCTATCGGAATTAAACATGACGGTAATATTGTAGCTGTCTTTCGTTTGATCATGAAAAAGTATGGGGCTTACTAAGGTATGACTTAAGTTCTATATATGAATTTTGTAATCGCTGTTTTTCATTTAAAAGAATATGTATTTTTCTTCTTTTGACTTATTCAATGTTTGGCATGAGGTTATGAATAAAAAAACTGAACGTTGCTTTGGTATGCCTTACTTAATACATATTATATCTATTTCTTCATCCAGTGACAATTTACGGCAGGCTGCTTGATTGAGAAAAGTTATGGTACGTGATTTTTGGTTGATATTTCCTGGAAAAAATCTGGAAAGAGTGGACATCGTAATAGTGTCATAAGTTAAAATAGTACTGGCCGATTTCCATTACTGTGATGATCACTAAAATGCAAATAAAAAACTTTCTTTCGGAACCACAATTCACCTATAAGATTTTGTGAAATATTTTTAACTGTATCATTTGTGGTTGGCTGTGTCCATACATGCTACTCTTAGAATATGAGGCACAAAAGATCTTTTTATCTATTGATAGCGTTAGAAAATCAATTTCCTTTGTTATAGAGAGAGCAAAGATTTACAAATTATTTTCTATCAACAATATTCTCAACTATCCTTATACAAGTGAAAGTTTAACAATGGAGATCATTAAATAAAATCGCTTTTATCTATGATACATTAATCATTAAAACTTCGGAAAAAACGTAATTCTTTAAACATAATCATTGCGTTTATAACATTTTATTTTAAAACATGGCCACACCGATCAGATTCTCGATTTACCTGTAGTTCCTTTGAAATCCTCCATTTGAAATTTGGAAACCTTGCATTCAAAATCAGTATAGAAACAAGATGCTGAAAATTAATTGGGAAAACAATAATGCATTCTAGTTAATATAAAATAAACGGATTCAAGGATATGCTGAGGTACTGCCATGAAGTGTAAACTTCTTATTTCCCACACTATCTAAATTGCTATTTTCATGAATAATTTATAAGACATTTTATCGACTATTTCTCCGATCAGTCCGCTATTTCAAGTAATATTTTCATAGAAGACTCATTTCAAAGGTGAATAGCATTTGTGTTCAGCTTTGCGAAATAATGATAATTTTCTTTTACTCAGTGTAATAGATAATAACGAAGTAATGATGATCATGTTTTACCCGGTATCATAGATAATTTCTGGAAACCAAACGTTTACAACGGTGCTTCAAATCAGAAAACTAATGGCTCGAGAAAGCTCAGGGCAAAAGTAATCCAATAAATTGCCATAATCATTGAGCCGACGAAGGTGGAGATAAATCTCGGCTATAATCAATGTATGAAAGATAAATTCACGGAAGACAGCACTGGCTTTAGGCGCAGAGGAGAAATATTTTCTTTTTGCTATTTCATTAATCTATCGCTGTCATAAATTAGCTCACATCGGAGACAGGCTCTTGTGAATCATGTGGGTTGGGATGCAGTCGGTCGCCTCTTCTTTCCTTCGGGTGAAAACAGGATGAAGGACTACTCTGTTCTTCTCTCTCCCCACCCCTCTCACCCACCCGCCCCCCTCCATCTTTCACATTGTGCCGAAACTTTCATTTCGAATACCGTGGGGAGTAAGCCTACAAACTACTTTGTTGTTGTTCTTGTCGGGCGGGTAAGAGAGGTCTATGGAAAAAGTCTAACAAGGTGTGAAAAATGTTTTGCTTTGATTTAAAGATACAGAAATTTTAGTATAGGATAATTATTATTTGTATATATGAATGAAAATGTTAAAAAGAAATAGTATGCTTGTTAAACAGTTCAGAACAATTACTTCTAATAAATACATTATGATGTATTTATTTTGATTTTCGTTGCTGAAACAACATACTATTTGACTATAGATTTTAGCACGCACGTTCCACTAGTAAGCTGGAGGTTGGATCATGCCTTGTAAATTTCCAAATCAAATGGAAGTGGTTGTAAGGCATACTTTTAATTGTTCCTTGTTTTTTTTTCACTTTTCATCAAAATGCTTTGTTTATTTCTTCGTTTGCATTTTGATTTTGTAAAAAATAAAGGGCCTTCCTTTTTTTCCCTTTCATCAAATTTTTCATTGTTTTTTTCTTCAATTTAATATTGGTTAAAAAGCTTTCATGTGAAAACAATTTCAGTTTGAAAACAGTCGCAGATTTAATTCTACGAGGTAATTCGTCAGAGAATGCCCTGCGTATCGTTTTGGAATGCTTCTTGGAAAGAATACATAATTTTTCTTCTTGTCTTCAAAGGGACAGAGAAAATAAGTAATGCAAAACAAAAATCTTACAAAAAGCAGGGAGATAATTCGATCAGGATTTTCAATTTGCTCTTGTTATTTTTAATTAAGAAATCACATAAACTGTTTTCTTCAGTATGCAGCATTTAACTCTTTCCAAAACTGGATAAATTTTAAATTTATTTTATTATAAAAAAAAGAATCACTTAGGTTCTTTTTGCACAGAGCTGATCTGATTAGCAAGGCTGTTCATCTTATACCAACAAATACTGGGAAAATAAAATAGCACAAAAATAAAAAGATCAAAATGTATTCGCGCGGCATTACCGACGATTGCGTTCAGAGCAAAAAAGGGAAAGCGGTTTGCTTTGATCAGTTGAGAGAAGTGTTCGGAAAATAATAGTGCATATCTATTTATGCGCTTACTGAGCGTCTGTGCCAGTTGGATTACCCTTTCATATGATAATACATATATGACTCAGTGGTAAAGTTTTTTTATGCACCCCAAATCATAAAACTGAAATACTTGAATTCGTTTAAGCTTCCCCTGAACACCCAGACCTTAACTGGCATATAGCCCAATTCTTACTTCAAGGTCAGAAGGCACAACTAAAAAGCTAACTTTTGTTCGTCTTGTCTTAATCTTGGGTGACCCAGTTAAGTTATGAAAGTCATTTACCAAAAGAGAAGAGATGTCATTGGAAGGGATTATGGTACTTCCAGCCTGATTAAGGGTTCCTTTGCCATCGGAAATTCCTAAGTCAATTGCAGCTATTGTCAAACAGGCGTTCGTGTATATTCGCATTCGTGACACGCTTTCAACATTCCTAAGAAGTGACCAGGAATGTTTGCAACAACTTGGAGCATCAACAGTCGACATAGTTTCCATATTATAATGGATAACAACGAAATTTATCTCCTCTTATAATGTCCGTGAAAAAGCGCCAAAATGACCATTATTCGAATATTCCAGACCCAAAATATCGTGTCACTGAGAAATTAAAATATCGCAGAACGGGGTAAACCTTTGATGTGCATGGCATGAGTGCTTTTCATTTTTCCTTTCATGTTTTAATACAGAGTGGTTAAAGTGGTATATGGGAACATCCTGATTAGTTATTCAGCTGACTTTCATCTGGATTAATGTTAGCAATTTGTGGGGGCCTTCATATTATATTATATATATATATATATTATAATATAATATATATATATATTATAATATATATATATATATATATATATATGTGTATGTATATATATATATATATATATATATTATATATATATATATATATATATATATATATATATATATTATACTTATATATATATATATATATATATATATATATATATATATATATAATATATATATTATCTGGTTATTACTCTGCGGTCGACATATATATTTTACATTTGCCAACTGATGTGAATATTTTCTCTGAGTGATATAATCATTGTAAAGGTGTCTATAATAGTGAGAAAGCCAATCACAGGGATGCATTTCGAATCTTGCCTTCTCTAATCTAACTTATCCCATGGGCATTAGGAAAGGAAGCTTATAATATGTATGTCTTTGTTGAATTGTGGTGTTTAGCTTTGAATGGGTTGCTTCATAAGGAGCGGTTGCCATTGCATGTAACCATAGATGATTTTGAGTTATTAATGTTCGCAAATTATATTTTATAGCCTTAAAAATGCGAGTTGGAATTCGTCACGAAAAGTCGGCATCGAAAATAAACAGTTAAAGGATGAGCATACCTTTCAATATTACTTCTTTCATGGTGTATACTTTGAGCCCCAGCTCCGTCACACTTACACACACACCAAAATAACACCATAAATTTGGAAAGCATTAGTTACCTTTACTCAATACAGCAGAAGGACCAAGCTTTTTGCGAAATTGCCTACCTTTCCTACTACCAAGAGTATACAAGAACGAAAGGAGGTATCTTGCGCATTCCGTACAAAACTAGAGTTTATTCTCATTAAGGAGAACTGAAGTTATTTATGTTACATTGAAAGTCCTCAGATCGTTGTAAGCGCAAATTGTAGTAAAATACTCTAGAAAAGTGAGAAATTTTACATCATAATAGGAAGAGTTAAATGACAGACAAAACAACTGAACTTGATTGTGGCTATAGTAATATCCATGAAAGGACAATGAAAATAAAGGAAGAGTGAATGGTACCAGGATAAAACTACCAATTATATAATAATCAGATGAACATGATTCCACCTTCAGATTTTTAATTGTACCCAGAAGAGTAGTCATACAACAAATAAAACCTTAAATTCATCACAATATTAAAAGACGAGCATAAGAAATGAAGTCCATAAAAACGAAGTTCCTAGAAATCTTTGTGTAGGAGAAAATGGTGCCATAAGAATACAAAATACAATTGACTAAATGGCCTCCAAGACAAATCACATCGAAGCGAACATAAACACATTCTTTACAGCATAAGTAACACAGTATTTTCCTTTTGCCCTTGGCATTTCGACTCGACTCTTTAAATCTTAGAAATTCAGATATGAGCCACATGTTCATTAAAGAGGTCACCAAATTGTGTTAACTTAATAGATCCCAGCAAGGGCGCATAGGACCATCTTGCTAGCGTCATCCCTCTCTCTGCCTTATTTGCTAAGCCCCGGTCTCCTACAATGGAGTGGGTACCAGGTTCCTAATGCACCTCTTATGTCAGTACGAGAGCATACGAAAATTTTTATAGACGAAAAACATTCATTACGTAAGCAAGGTAAACAAACACCTTTCGACTAAATGTTGCCCCGCCCATCCACCAGACAGAAATTCCATCGGCTCTGAAACCCAAAGACTTTATGAATGGCAGAACGATACATAGATGTGGGTGGGGTATCAGTGCTAGCAGTAGTGCCACAACAGTATAGCAGTAATATACATGAATTAAACGTTTAGACCAACTGCTGGGATCCTTGAGGATCATTTAGCACTTCTTACAACTACTCGAGAAATTAGTTTTTATAGCCAGAAGTTAAATTTTCTAATCCAACAATGCCCATGGTAGCCTTCAGTGTTATCCTGAATTATAAAGAGGCGAAAGTGGGTAGAGCCTCATGAAGTCACCATTCTGACGATAATTATTGGTGAAGGTTTAAAGCCAATATAACGGTACCGGCTATTTTTTTCAGTAAATAGGTAGATAGCCAATAAATAAAAATTGCTTGACATTGGATATAGCAGTTATCAAAATCAAGCTGTCTACTATGTTTTGGTAATTACCAACTATTCCCTACATCTTGTCAATCTGATTGTGACCTATAAAGTAGACTGTAATTTCTTTGGAAACTTATTTTGGTAGTTAGACTAATAATCGAAGTGTTTTTGTATTTATTAACATATTTTGTTGGTTTGTTCATTATGACAATTATCAGTGGAGAGGTTCCAGAGTTCATAAAGGTGTACTGCTTTGCTTGTATTTAAATTTGAATGTCATTGTTGCCAGAGGTTTTAGACCTTCGTTACGTATAAACCAATCATCCATCGAGAAGAGGAAGAAATGATGTCATAAGTTACGTAACGAGTGCGTTCGAAACCTTTTCTCTGAGTAAGTTGGCCGCGTCTTCAAAAAAGGTCACTTTTACATTATAAGTACCAAATATATTCAACCTACGTAGTGCAGAATACACTCAAAATTAATGTGTTGATATAATATGTATTCTGAATAAGCGTTGTATTTATGAAATGCATAGATAAAAAGTTATTGTGAAAAAACCGTGTTACAGAGGCCTGAATCTCATAGTAGCTCCGAACCATTGATACTGCCTAGAAATAACAGGACACACTGCTTATTGCCAAGAAAAGGGCATTTCCGCCTACAAGGTGCTTCTCTTCTTTAGTATATGGTTCATTTGCATTCGGAGGCTCCACAGACGCACACGCATACACACACACACACATTCACACATACACACAGGAAGCCAAAAAATAATATCATTCTCATAGCCTTTGTAGTGTGAAAGTTGCCAAATATCCGGAAATGGAGATTGCAGACCCAAGCCATGGTATCTGTTTTCAAGTTGTTTTTTTTAATGTAAAAAAGTTCATGCATTTAGGAATTTGAATGTTCCTGGTCGCTGTGCAGAAGAAACTGCAGAGGGAGTTAGATCATTCAGCTGCGAGGAATACAAGTGACAAGGAAATTATGTTAGAGCAGGAATGGAAAGGCCACAGGGACCGAGTCTGAGGGAGCTGAACGTTGTAGGGCTGAGCCATGTGCAAGTGGTATTGAGGAGACTCGTGCGATTGGCGCAAAAGTACGAATGCACTGGTATGATCATTCTATAAAAAAGACTGAGAGTGACCGTAGGAAAAATAAAAGTAGTCAGAGCGGATACATTTATGCCAGGACTGGAAAAGAATGAGAGTGAGAGGCTTTTCTGGTAGTCTGAATCCATGCCTTGCTGAATTTGGAGAATCTTACTCAGGTAGGTTAGGCAAGGGATTTGGATCTAACGCCCATACAAATGAGTGTAAAATGACGCATGCATGTTGACTGTTGTAAATATTCCGTTCCTTACAATCGGAAATTGATTCTTTACTCCATGACAGCTAATTACTAAATTTGTTCAGCAACATGCCACAGACTGGAGAATTTAGTTTATACGGAAAAATGTGTTGATTTCGACTCCTAAATATTTGACCTGAACTTAGAACTTTTCCCATAGCCGGATGGGTAAGCCCCTAAAACCGCAGTATCAAGACCAAAAGTCAAAGTTTCGAATTTAATACTGTCAAAATTCACTTACTACGTATAATTCAATTTGGATGTTAGTTATTCCCAAGGTGAAGTCAATTCGATATTTGAGGTAACCAGGGATATTATTTAGTCCTCGTACAAAACCTTACAACAAACACAGACTTCCGTGCACTCTATTTCTTTGCAACAATAACATAATCTGTCTTCACAAATAAATTTTTTCAGCAGGGAAAGAAAAAACATTGAAGATATAAGCTTCCTTCTCTCTTTCGCCATCCTTCTCTTTCAGTCTATCGTTACAATTAAACCAGAAATACTTTATTGAATACTATATTCGATAAGATATGTTCACACAAAAGTACTGGTAAATATTCCTGCGAGTTGCTCACTTTTCGGGCAGTGGATTATTTCCTTGGTGACGTCAGTCACACTTAGGTTCCTCCCGGAAGCGTCAATCCGAAGCTCTCTTTCTCTTCAGGAGATTTCCCACAGCCCCACTTTCACTGGTTTGCTTATACAGCGATTTTCGAAATCTCTGTGAACAAAAAGTAGTTTCGTTCTGGACCTTTAAGGAAACGCTTTCCTCCCGGTCAGTATGTTCTTTCGGAATGTTAACTTCAAAGTGAACGAAAGATGAACGAAAGATGTATAATCACATTCTGTTTCACTTATAGAAACATATGAGGATAATTAGTTCAAGCGTGTTTACTACACTTTGTGCATAAGTAATTAATTAGTAATAGTATGTATATATATATATATATATATATATATATATATATATATATATATAATATATATATATATATATATATTTATATATATCAACATACAAATGCAACATCTCTGTCAAAAAATTTGTATCTGATAACTTTTTATCAATACTTGTTTTTATCAATACTTGTGCTTGTGACAACCTGCATACTTTCGAATGATAGGGCAAATTTACACTGAATACCTCGACGTCTCCATCATTAGCATATTTCGAAGCTGAAGATTGCCTCGTGGCGGTTGCTCGAGAAAGTTGGGATAATTTTTTCTTATTTTTACGTATATTTGTGTTTCTTTATCTAGCAGCGATTTATAAAGTTAAAATGTTGTTTTACATATTGCACGAATTTAGTATTAGTTGTACTTATTTTGCAAGAGATTTTGGTATATATTATTGTAACTGGATGTATTCAAGGTTTTGCAATAATTAATATTTATATCTGAAAGTTTCAGAGGGCGGCATTTGATGGCCAAGAAGGCCGCAGGATCCCCAGCCCTTCTTTATAGCTTTGCTATGTGCAGCAAGTACTGCTACATTATGGTACGAAATAGGTTTACAACACTAGATGATCGCTAAAACATAGCGAACATCTACCGATGATTTATTCACTCTCTTCAGATATTGAAGATGATAGTTTAGAACCATCCTGTGGCCATGATTAGGAGAGATAGAAGAGAGCGAGAGAGAGAGAGAGAGAGAGAGATTCCGCAAATCCAGCAGAACGAGTACTCACTTTTCCAAAAAGTATTCCCAGCTGCAGCATCTGAAGGGGAGAGAGGGCTATGACTATTCAGGAGCCCAAAACTCTGTTATATTCGTATATTTCCTTGTAGAAAGAAGCTTCTCGGTTTTCTCAATCAGATGAAAGGAGAGAAGGGGAACCTTCTTTGTATTACAGATGACAGATCTTTCTTTACGGAGCCTGGAGAAAAAACATAAGACTTTTTCTATTGGAGATTGGTGCGCTTTTCCTTGTATATACACACACGTTTAAATATATTATGTTTGTGTTGAAGGGAATGTAGTACATGTGTCTTGTTTAAGCGTGTGCACAATATCCCTAACTAATTGAAGTCGGAAGGCTGAGAGCGAATAAAAGAATAACGGTGCGAGATCCCGAGAGCAAAAAATATCAGTTGTGAGAAATGTAATCGTAAGACGAATTGGTGAATAAATGTACCATTGCTAATGTTTTCCAGAGTGGGAAAGCGCATACTGTGATCCCGAAGTTTTCCCAAGTCTGACCGAGGGAGGGTAAGAACTACTATACTAGATTCACATCAACCGTGCATTTGACGTCTAGGCCAGTCCCTTACGACGCTCCTAATTGGCTGTTGATAAGCCAATCACAGGGCTGGAAATTCTCAGTCTCTCGAGAGAGTTCACATAGGTAGGATGCATGTTCCACCTCTCCTGAAAGACGTATCCCTCAGGAGAGGGGGTGGGAACATGCATCCTACCTATGTGAAAAACTCTTAGAGAGAGACTGAGAGTTTCCAGTCCTGTGATTGGCTTATCAAACAGCCAATCAGGAGCGTCGTAAGGGACTAGGCCTAGACATCGGATGCATAGTGATATGCATCTACTATCGAGACAAGTAAAACGCCCACCGTAGTTTCTCCGGCATAATCGAGTGTTTTGTACAGAGTACAATGCAGTATGAAACACTCAACCAAAGCCCGTGAAACTTTCAACCACGGCCCATTTGCAGCCTGTGTTATTGTCACCTATGGTGATGAGAGACGCACGATCATGGATAAATGTAACCTTAAACAAAATAAACACTACTAGGGTTGCTAGATGGCTCCAATTTAGTGTGTTCGACCGATGGAGAGTGGTTGATCGAAGGACCGACAGACAAAGAATCATCTGAATATTTTTCTTTTACAGAAAACTAAAAAGTTCTTAATATTCTGGAATTTAAAGATTGAGATCTTGTCTGAGATTCTGACAGTCAGCTGACGAGATGTTAATAACGTATCAATTTATACAATTTCAAGTGTTTTTTATTACTTTAAGTTTTCTATTTTTGGGGTTCATATTTATTGTCTTGTTTGTAAATAATGCAAATTCGTATTAAGGAAAACACACACACACACATTCATTTAAACATTCTATATTTGCACGTTTTTACAGCAATAAGTGACGGTCGTCTTTATATTTCTATTTTCACAATGTTGTTAGCATAGGTAAATTATGTCTATTACTGAATGTGATATGTTTACTTTAATTTATAATTATAGTCGTTAAACCGACCTCATCAAAATGTGCTTTCAACGAATCCTCCTCATTTATTTCATGCCGAAACAGAAAAATTGCATGTGTTTGGATTTACGCCTTTGAGAAATACTGCGTTTGCTGACTAACGAAAGATCATCTTTCCTGTCAACGCAAAATTAACTAGCATCGCAAAATGGAAAAAATGTACAAACATAAATTTGTAAGGTAAAATGCCACTATTTATATGCGTACTTGTCGTTTCTTGAATTAGATCGATAGATATATATATATATATATAAATTAATATATTATATATATGATATATATATATATATACTATATATTTATATAATATATATATATATATATATTGATTATTCATAATTATACACAAAATCAAATTCATTTATGTTAATGAAGTATATACTAATTTTTTCGATCTATCATTATCTGTGACATAAATTTCCACATTCAGGGAGAATGTACATGATTGCATTTATATCCCCTACATGCTAGTTTCGTCAATAAATTTTGTTTTATACATCAGAAAATATGTTGTTGTCAAGAATGAAAAAGAGAAAGTCTTATCACAATAGAGATATTGTTACCCACAAATGGTTGACCTTCTTCGAGAAAAATATGTATCCTCACCATACACACACACACACGCACACACACACACACACACACAAAAAAAAAAAACACACACACACACACACACAACACACAACACACACACACACACACAACAAACCACACACACATATATATATATATATAAGAAAAGGAATTTTGTTGTCTGTTTCCCATTCAACTTTAAATTTGATGCTGGGCACTAATGCGTTTAATTTTGAGAGGAATTCATTAAAATCACCCCACCTATTATCCCAAAATGTTAGGATATCATCCACGTATCTCATCCACAGCATGTTTTTGGGTTTTATTGCATTTATTACAGTAGTTTCAAAGTATTCCATGTACAGATTGGCTAAAACAGGACTTAAAGGACTACCCATACTACACCCGAATTTTTGTTTTTGCTTGTAGAATGATTCCCCGAATGAAAATACGTTACTAGATGCACATAATTCAACTAACTTTATTATTTTGTCAAGCGCCAATGGGAAATGATCTGAATAGGGGGATAATTTATCCTTTAAAAACTGAAGAACGTCCTGTACTGGTACTTTGTGAATAGGGAGTCTACGTCAAGGCTTAAAAGTTTTATGTATTGAAGTGGTATATGTGCTTCTCTGAATTTGTGACAAAAATCTTCCGAATGTTAATGTGACTGGGATGAAAAAAGTGCCCAAAAAAGGAGAAGGAGGGGCCAGGTAACCATTTAGAAAGGAAATTTTTTGTAATTGAAAGCTCCGGCGCATGAAACGATGGGTCTGAATGGAAGATTGTCTTTGAGTTTTGGGAAGGCCATAAAAGTAGGGTAATTAGGATTAATTACTTTAAAAAGTTCTCTAATAGTTCAATACTCTTTTTGTCTTGGCCAAATAATCTTACTTTCCGAAAATATTCTGTGAGAACGTTTTGGAGGGCTTTATTTTTTCGTCAGTTTGTGTCGCTAAGGAGCTGGTTGATTTTGTCGAGGTAGAAATCTTTGTCCATTATTACGATTTTGCCGTCTTTGTCGGATCTACTTATTATAACATCTAACTTTTTTAGCGAGTGGATGGCTATCATGAATCTGCGGGGACTGGTATTTCGTTATGAAGGTCAGTTAAAGCATTTAGTAACACTCCTTTTAAACATATCTCTTCACGGCTGTAGTTTTTGTCAGATATGAATTATCAAAAGCTACTATGAAGTCTAGGGGGCTGTTTTTGCGGTCTGGCATAAGAGCAAAGGATAAGCCTAAATTTTAAAACTAAATGTTGATTACAGTAAGGGGGTGTTGGTATAAGTTTAAAACTTTGTCTTGTTGTTCAAGATTATTCCATGCGCTATTGTCTATTAGGTTATTTAAAACTTGCGTAAAAGAAAAGTCTGTTGGAATGAGTCACGCTATTATAGGCAGCAATGTCGGAAACAGAATGAAATCAGATACCTGTATATGTGGTCCGTAGGTAGGAGGGGCTAAGATTAGACTGAGTTCCATATATCACTCTGCGTAGCACGAAGATGTCGTTTCTCGTACTGGTGATCCTTTCTTCCAGGAAAATCTTGTGTGATAGAGGGAAGGGGTTTGATTGCAGAGTCCATCTTCCGAATCCGTACATTTTCGGCAGAACTTGTTCTTTGAGGCATTCTTCCAAAAGTGTTTTGGT
>NC_087210.1:22902460-22954960 GCF_015104395.2 Macrobrachium nipponense
AAGGGACATAGCATACTAAAAGAAACTATTCTTCTTTTTGCAAGCCCATCTTCTAGGTTATTCCTTCAGATAGGTGGGATATCTGAAAGAATAGATCTAGATATTGGATATTTGTTCTCATGACAAATATCTTGTACAAGATGTTCATCAAGGGATATAGCATACTAGAAGGAAACCATATTCATCCTTCTGCAAGCCATCTTCTAGAATCTAGATTATTCCTTCGGATAGGTGGGATATCTGAAAGAATAGATCTAGATATTGAATATTTGTCCTCATGACAAATATCTTGTACAAGATGTTTCAATCTGGGGGATACGATAGCATACTAGAAGAAACAATTCTTCTTTCTGCAAGCCCCTCTTCTAGATTATTCCTTCAAATAGGTGGGATATCTGAAAGAATAGATCTAGATATTGAATATTTGTCCTCATGACAAATATCTTGTACAAGATGTTCAACTGGGGTGGACATAAAATACTAGAAGAAACTATTCTTCTTTCTGCAAGCCCATCTTCTAGATTATCCTTCAAATAGGTGGGATATCTGAAAAAAGAGATCTAGATATTGGATTTATTTTGTTCTCATGACAAAATATCTTGAACAAGATGTTCATCTGGGGACATTTGCATACTAGAAGAAACTATTCCTCCGTCTGCAAGCCCATCTTCTAAATTATTCCTTCAGATAGGTAGGATATCTGAAAGAATAGATCTAGATATTGGATATTTGACCTCATGACAAATATCTTGTACAAGATGTTCATCTGGGGACATAGCATACTAGAAGAAACTATTCTTCCTTTTGCAAGCCCATCTTCTAGATTATTCCTTTGGATAGGTGGGATAACTGAAAGAGTAGATCTAGATATTGGACTTTTCTCCGCATGACAAATATCTTGTACAAGATGTTCATCAAGGTACATAACTTGCTAAAATAACTATTCTTCTTTTTGCAAGCCAATCTTCTAGATTATTCCTTCAGAACTGTGGGATATCTGAAAGAAAGATCTAGATATTGGACCCTTGTCCGCATGACAAATATCCTGTAAAAGATGTTCATCAAAGGACATAGCATACTAGAATAAACTATTTTTCTTTCTGCAAGCCCATCTTCTAGATTATTCGTTCAGATTGGTGGGATATCTAAAAGAATAGATGGAGTTATTGCACCTTTGTCTGCATGACAAATACTATACAAGATGTTCATCGAGGGACATAGCATACTTGAAGAAACTATTCTTCCTTCTACAAGCCCATCTTCTAGATTGTTTCCTTCAGATTGGTGGAATATCTAAAAGAATAGATCTAGATATTGGACCAATATATTGTGCAAGATGTTCATCAAGGAACATAGCATACCAGAAGAAACTATTCTTCTTTCGGCAAGCCTGTCTTCTAGATTATACCTTCAGATTGGTGGGATATTTGAAAGAATATATGTAGATATTGGACCATGTCCGCATGACAAATATACTGTACAAGATGTTCACCAAAGGACATAGCATACTTGAAAAAACTATTCTTCTTTCTGCAAGCCCATCTTCTAAATTATTCCTTTAGAATGTGGGACATCTGAAAGAACAGATCTAAATATTAGGGGACATTTTATCCGCATGACAAAATATCTTGTACAAGATGTTCATCATGGACATATTTATACTAGAATAAACTATTCTTCTTTTTGCAAGCCCATCTTCTAGATTACTCCTTTAGAAGGGTGGTGGGATATCTGATAGAATATATCTATATATTGGACGTTGGCTCATATCTGTGTACAAGATGTTCATTATGGGACATGTATACTAAAGTAAACTATTCTTCTTTTGCAAGCCCATCTTCTAGATTACTCCTTTAGAAGGGTGGGATATCTGAAAGAATATCTATATATTGGACGTTTGTCCATATCTTGTACAAGATGTTCATTAAGGGACATATCACACTAAAATAACTATTCTTCTTTCTGCAAGACCATCTTCTAGATAATTCCTTCAGATTGGTGGGATATCTGAAAGTATACATCTAGATGTTGGACCATTGTCCGCATAACAAATATCCTGAACAAGATGTTCATGAAGGGACAAAGCATACTAGAAGGAAACTATTCTCTTTGTACAAGCCCATATTCTCGATTATTCCTTGAGATTGGTGGGTTCTCTGAAAGAGAAAATCTAGATATTGGACATGGCTGCATGACAAATATCCTGTACAAGATGTTCATCAAAAGGACAAAGCATACTACAATAAACTATTATTCTTTCTGCAAGCCATCTTTTAGATTATTCCTTCAGATTGGTGGAATATCTGAATGATCAGATCTAGATATTGGACCATTGTCCGCATGACAAATATCTATTACAAGATCTCCATCAAGGAACATAGTATACAAGAAGAAGCTATTCTTCTTTCTGCAAGCCCATTGTCTACATTATTCCTTCATAATAGATCAAGATATTAGACCATTGTCCGCATGACAAATATTTTATACAAGATGTTCATCAAGGGACATAGCATACTTGAAGAAACTATTTTTCTTTCTGCAAGCCCATCTTCTAGATTATTGGTTCAGAATACGGGGATATCTGAAAGAATAGATCTAGATATTGGACCATTGTCCGCATGACAAATATCTTGTACAAGATGTTCATAAGGGGATATAGCATACAAGAAGAAACTATTCTTCTTTCGGCAAGCCCATCTTCTAGATTACTACTTTAGATTGGTGGGTTATCTGAAAAATATATCTAGATATTGAACCATTGTCTGCATGATAAATTTCATGTACAAGATGTTCATCAACGGATATAGCATACTAGAAGAAACTAGTCTTCTTTCTGCAAGCCCATCAGATTGGTCGGATATCTGAAAGAATACATCTAGATATTGGTTATTGTCCGCATGGCAAGTTTCTTGTACAAGATATTCATCAAGGGACATAGCATATTAGAAGAAAATATTCTTTCTTCTGTAAGCCCATCTTCTATATTATTCCTTCAGATTGGTGGGACATCAGAAAGAATACATCTAGATATTGGACCATTGTCTGCATGACAAATATCTTATACAAGATGTTCATCAAGGAACATAGCTTGCTAGAAGAAATTATTCTTCTTTCTGCAAGCCCCTCTTCTAGATTATTCCTCAGATTAGTGGAATATCTGAAAGAATAGATCTAGATATTGGACCCTTGTCCGCATGACAAATATTTCTTGTACAAGAAGTTCATTAAAGGGGCATAGCATAGTAGAAGAAACTATTCTCCTTTCTGCAAGACCATCTTATAGATTATTCCTATAGACTAGGGGTATCTGGAAGAATATTTCTAGAAATTGGACCTTCGTCCGAATAACAAATTTCTTGAACATGTTCATCAGGGGACATAGCATACTAAAATAAACTATTCTTCTTTCTGCATGACCACCTTATAGATTATTCCATCAGATTGGTGGGATATATTAAAGAATAGATCTAGATATTGGACCTTTGTGGTGTGCATGACAAATATCTTGTACAATATGTTCATCAAGGAACATAGCTTACTAAAAGAAAAAAACTATTCTTCTTTCTGCAAGCACATCTTCTAGATTATTCCTTCAGGTTAGTGGGAAATCTGAAAAAATAGATCTAGATAATGGACCATTATCCGTATGATAAATATCTTGTACAAGATCAGGGGATATAGCATACTAGAAGAAACTATAATTCTTTCTGCAAGCCCATCTTCTAGATTATTCCTTGAGATTGGTGGGTTCTCTGAAAGAGAAAAATCTAGATATTGGACCATGGCTGCATGACAAATATCCTGTACAAGATGTTCATCAAAGGACAAAGCATACTACAATAAACTATTATTCTTTCTGCAAGCCCATCTTTTAGATTATTCCTTCAGATTGGTGGAATATCTGAATGATCAGAATCTAGATATTGGGACCATTGTCCGCATGACAAATATCTATTACAAGATCTCATCAAGGAACATAGTATACAAGAAGAAGCTATTCTTTCTTTCTCTGCAAGCCCGTTGTCCTACATTATTCCTTCATAATAGATCAATATATTAGAACCATTGTCCGCATGACAAATATTTTATAACAAGATGTTCATCCGAAGGGGACATAGCATACTTGAAGAAACTATTTTTTTCTTTCTGCAGCCCCATCTTCGAGATTTATTGGTTCAGAATACGGGGATATCTGAAAGAATAGATCTAGATATTGGGACCATTGTCCGCATGACAAATATCTTGTACAAGATGTTCATAAGGGGATATAGCATACTAGAAGAAACTATTCTTCTTTCGGCAAGCCCATCTTCTAGATTACTACTTTAGATTGGTGGGTTATCTGAAAAATATATCTAGATATTGAACATTGTCTGCATGATAAATTTCATGTACAAGATGTTCATCAACGGATATAGCATACTAGAAGAAACTAGTCTTCTTTCTGCAAGCCCATCTTCAAGATTTTTCCATCAGATTGGTCGGATATCTGAAAGAATAGATCTAGATATTGGTTATTGTCCGCATGGCAAGTTTCTTGTACAAGATATTCATCAAGGACATAGCATATTAGAAGAAAATATCTTTCTTCTGTAAGCCCATCTTCTATATTATTCCTTCAGATTGGTGGGACATCAGAAAGAATACATCTAGATATTGGACCATTGTCTGCATGACAAATATCTTATACAAGATGTTCATCAAGGAACATAGCTTGCTAGAAGAAATTATTCTTTTTTCTGCAAAGCCCTCTTCTAGATTATTCCTTCAGATTAGTGGAATATCTGAAAGAATAGATCTAGATATTGGACCCTTGTCCGCATGACAAATGTCTTGTACAAGAAGTTCATTAAAGGGCATAGCATACTAGAAGAAACTATTCTCCTTTCTTCAAGACCATCTTCTAGATTATTCCTATAGACTGGGGGTATCTGAAAGAATATTTCTAGAAATTGGACATTCGTCCGAATAAAACAAATTTTCTTGAACATAATGTTCATCAGGGGACATAGCATACTAAAATAAACTATTCTTCTTTCTGCATGACCACCTTATAGATTATTCCATCAGAATTGGTGGGATTATTAAATTAAAGAATAGATCCGGTAGATATTGGACCTTTGTGTGCATGACAAATATCTTGTACAATATGTTCATCAAGGAACATAGCTTACTAAAAGAAAAAGCTATTCTTATTTCTGCAAGCCCATCTTCTAGATTATTCCTTCAGGTTAGTGGGATATCTGAAAAAATAGATCTAGATATTGGACCATTGTCCGCATGACAAATATCTTGTACAAGATCAGGGGATATAGCATACTAGAAGAAACTATAATTCTTTCTGCAAGCCCATCTTCTAGATTATTCCTTCAGATAGGTGGGATATCTGAAAGAATAAATCTAGATATTGGATATTTTTCCTCTTGACAAATATCTTGTACAAGATGTTCATCTGGGGACATAGCATACTAGAAGAAACTATTCTTCTTTCTGCAAGCCCATCTTCTAGATTATTCCTTCGGATAGGTGGGACATCTGAAAGAATAGATCAAGATATTAGATATTTGTCCTCATGACAACTATCTTGTACAATATGTTTATCAGGGGACATAGCATACTAGAAGAAACTATTCTTCTTTCTGCAAGCCCATCTTCTATATTATTCCTTCAGGTTAGTGGGATATCTGAAAGAATAGATCTAGATATTGAATATTTGTCCTCATGACAAATATCTTGTACAAGATGTTCAACTGGGGACATAGCATACTAGAAGAAACTATTCTTCTTTCTGCAAGCCCATCTTTTAGATTATTCCTTCAGATAGGTGGGATATCTGAGAGATCTAGATGTTGGATATTTGTCCTCATGACAATTATCTTGTACAAGATGTTCAACAGGTGACATAGCATACTAGAAGAAACTATTCTTCTTTCTGCAAGCCGATCTTCTAGATTATTCCTTCAGAATAGGGGGATATCTGAAAGAAGAGATCTAGATATTGGATATGTCTCATGACAAATATATTTTACAAGATGTTCATCAAGGGACATAGCATACTGGAAGAAAGTATTCTTCTTTTGGCAAGCCCATCTTCTAGATTATTCCTTCATTTTGGTGGGATATCTGAAAGAATAGATCTGGATATTGGACCTTTCTCCGTATGACAAATATCTTTGTACAAGATGTTCATAAAGGTACATAGCATACTAAAATAACTATTCTTCTTTCTGCAAGCCAATCTTCTAGATTATTCCTTCAGATAAGTGGGATATCTGAAAGAATAGATCTAGATATTGGATATTTGTCCTCATGACAAATATCTTGTATAAGATGTTCATCTGTGGACATAGCATACTAGAAGAAACTATTCTTCCTTTTGCAAGCCCTTCTTCTAGATTATTCCTTCAGATAGGTGGGATATCTGAAAGAATAGATCTAGATATTGGATATTTGTCCTCATGACAAATATCTTGTACAAGATGTTCATCTGGGGACATAGCATACTAAAAGAAACTATTTTTCTTTCTGCAAGCCCATCTTCTTGATTATTCCTTCAGATTGGTGGGATATCTGAAAGAATAGATGTAGATATTGCTTCCCGTCTGCATGACAAATATCCTGTACAAGATGTTCATCAAGGGACATAGCATACTTGAAGAAAACTAATTCTTCTAGATTATTCCTTCAGATTGGTGGGATATCTAAAAGAATAGATCTAGATATTGGACCATTATATTGTGCAAGATGTTCAATTAGGAACATTGCATACTAGAAGAAACTATTCTTCATTCTGCAAGCCCATATTCTAGATTATTCCTTTATATTTGTGGGATCTGAAAGAATATCTAGATATTGGACCATTGTCCTCATGACAAAAATCTTGTACAAGATGTTCATCAAGGTACATAGCATACTAGGAGAAACTCCTCTTTCTGCAAGCTCATCATCTAGATTATTCCTTCAGAATAGGGGAATATCTGAAAGAATAGATCTAGATATTGGACCATTGTCCGCATGACAAATATCTTGTACAAGATGTTCATCAAGGGACATAGCATACTGGAAGAAACTATTCTTCTTGCTGCAAACCCATCTTCTAGATTATTTCTTTAGATTAGTGGGACATCTGAAATAAATCTAGATATTGTACCATTGTCCGCATGACAAATATCTTGTACAAGATGTTCATCAAGGGACATAGCATACAAGAAAGAAACACTATTCTTCTTTCTGCAAGCCCATCTTCTAGATTATTCCTTTAGATTGGTGGAACATCTCAAAGAATAGATCTAGATATTGGACCATTGTCCGCATGACAAATATCTTGTACAAGATGTTCATCAAGGGACATAGTATACTAGAAGAAACTATTCTTCTTTCTGCAAGCTCATCTTCTAGATTATTCCTTCAGATTAGTGGGACATCTGAAAGAATAGATCTAGATATTGGACCATTGTCTGCATGATTAATATCTTTGTAGCAAAGATGTTTACAAGGGACATTGCATACTAGAAGAAACTATTCTTCTTTCTGCAAAGCCCATCTTCTAGATTATTCCTAAAGATTTGTGGGACATCTGAAAGAATATATGTAGATATTGGACCATTGTCCGCATGACAAATATCTTGTACAATATATTCATCAAGGACATTGCATACTAGGAGACACTATTCTTCTTTCTGCAAGGCCATCTTCTAGATTATTCCTTCTGATTGGTGGGACATTTGAAAGAACAGATCTAGATATTGGACCATTGTCCGTATGACAAATATCTTGTACAATATGTTCATCAATGGACATTGCAAACTAAGAAAAAGCATTCTTCTTTCTGTAATCCCGTCTTCTAGATTATTCCTTTTCAGTTGGTGGGGAAACATTTTCTGAAAAGAAATTAGATTTAGATATTGGACCCATTGTCTGTATGACAAATATCTTGTTACAAGATATTCATCAAGGGGACATAGCATACGAGAAGAAAACTATTCTTCTTTCTGCAAGGCCCTTCTTCTAGATTTTTATTCCTTCAGATTGGTTGGATATCTGAAAGAATAGTTTCTAGATATGGACCATTGTCCGCATGACAAAATATCTTTATACAAGTTCATGTTCAATCAAGGGACATAGCATAACTAGACCATTGTCCTCATGACAAATATCTTGTACAAGATGGTTAATCAAGGGGACATAGCATACTAGAAGAACTATTTTCTTTTCTTTCTGCAAGCCCCATCTTTCTAGATTATTCCTTCAGAATAGGGGGATATCTAAAAAAAAAAAAAAAAAAAAAAAAAAGGGGGAATATATCTAGATATTCGGACCATTGTCGGCATGACAAATATCTTGTACAAGATGTTCATCAAGAGACATAGCATACTAGAAGAAACAATTCTTCTTTCTGCAAGCCCATCTTCTAGATTTTTCTTCAGAATAGGGGGATATATGAAAGAATAGATCTAGATGTTGGACATTGTCCGCATGACAATATCCTTGTAGAAGATGTTCATCAAGGGACATAGCATACTGAAAGAAACTATTCTTCTTTCTGCACGCCCATCTTGTAGATAATTGTTTCAGAATAGGGGGATATCTGAAAGAATAGATCTAGATGTTGGACCATTCTCCGCATGACAAATATCTTCTACAAGATGTTCATCAAGGGACATACCATACTAGAAGAAACTATACTTCTTTCTGGCAAGCCTATCTTCTAGATTATTCCTTCTTATTGGTCGGATCTGAAAGAATAGATCTAGATATTGGACCCTTTTTCGCATGACAAAATATCTTGTACAAGATGTTCATCAAGGGACATAGCATACTAAAAGAAACTCTTCTTCTTTCTGCAAGCCCATCTTCTAGATAATTCCTTCAGATTTGTGGGACATCTGAAAGAATAGATCTAGATATTGGACAATTGTCCGCATGACCAATATCTTGTACAAGATGTTAATCAAGGGACATAGCATACTAGAAGAAACTATTCTTCTTTTTGCAAGCCCATCTTCTAGATTATTCCTTCAGATTGGTGGGATAACTGAAAGAATAGATCTAGATATTGGACATTGTCCGCATGACAAATATCTTGTACAAGAATGTTCATCAAGGGACATAGCATACTAGAAGAAACTATTCTTCTTCTGCAAGCCCATGTTGATTTATTCCTTCAGAACATGGGATATCTGAAAGAATAGATCTAGATATTGGACCATTGTCCGCATGACAAATATCTGTACAAGATGTTCATCAGGGCATAGCATACTAAAAGAAACTATCTTTCTTTCTGCTGCCCATCTTTCAGATTATTCCTTCAGAATATGGGATATCTGTAAGAATGATCTAGATATGTACCCTTGTCCGCATGACAAAATATCTTGTACAAGATGTTCATCAAGGGACATAGCATACTAGAAGAAACTCTTCTTTATGCAAGCCTATCTTCTAGATTTTTCCTTTAGATTGGTGGAACATCTGAAAGAATAGATTTAGATATTGGACCATTTTCTGCATGACAGATATCTTGTACAAGATGCTAGATTATTCCATCAGATTGGTGGGACATCTGAAAGAATAGATCTAGATATTGGACCATTGTACGCATGACAAATATCTTGTACAATATGTTCATCAAGGGACATAGCATACTAGAAGAAACTATTCATCTTTTTGCAAGCCCATCTAGATTATTCCTTCATTTGTGGTGGGACGTCTGAAAGAATAGATCTAGATATTGGACCATTGTCTGAATGACAAATATTTTGTATATGCATCAGGGGACATAGCATACTAGAAGAAAACTATTCTTTCTGCAAAGCCCATCTTTTTAGATTATTCCTTCAGATTGGTGGGACATCTGAAAGAATAGATCTAGATATTGGACCATTGTCTGCATGACAAATATCTTGTATAATATGTTCATCAAGGGACATAGCATACTAGAAGAAACTATTCTTCTTTCTGCAAGCCCATCTTGTAGATTATTCCTTCAGAATATGGGACATCTGAAAGAATAGATCTAGATATTGGACCATTGTCCGCCTGACAAATATCATTTACAATATGTTCATCAAGGGACATAGCATACTAGGAGACAATATTCTTCTTTCGGCAAGCCCATCTTCTAGATTATTCCCTCAGATTGGTGGGGAATCTGAAAAAATAGATCTAGATATTAGACCATTGTCTGCATGACAAATATCTTGTACAAGATTTTATTCTTTCTGCAAGCCCATCTTTTAGATTATTCCTTCAGATTGGTGGAATATCTGAATGATCAGATCTAGATATTGGACCATTGTACGCATGACAAATATCTTGTACAAGATCTCCATCAAGGAACATAGTATACAAGAAGAAGCTATTCCTCTTTCTGCAAGCCCATTGTCTACATTATTCCTTCATAATAGGGGGATATCTGAAAGGAATAGATCTATATATTGGACCATTGTCCTGCATGACAAATATCTTGTACAAAATGTTCATTAAGGGCTATAACATACTAGAAGAAACTATACTTTTTTCTGCAAGCCCATCTTCTAGATTATTCCTTCAGATTGGTGGGATATCTGAAAGAATAGATCTAGATATTGGACCATTGTCCGCATGACAAATATTTTGTACAAAATGTTCATCAAGGGACATAGCATACTAGAAGAAACTATTCTTCCTTCTGCAAGCCCATCTAGATTATTTCTTCAGAATAGGGGATATTTGAAAGAATAGATCTATATATTGGACCATTGTCCTCATAACAAATATCTTTTACAAGATGTTCATCAAGGGACATAGCATACTAGAAGAAACTATTCTTCTCTTTGCAAGCCCATCTTCTTTCTAGATTTTTTCTTCAGAATAGGGGGATATCTGAAAGAATAGATCTAGATATTGACCATAGTCCGCATGACAAATATCTTGAAGAAGATGTTCATCAAGGGACATAGCATACTGGAAGAAACTATTCTTCTTTCTGCAAGCCCATCTTCTAGGTTATTCTTTCAGAATAGGGGGATATCTGAAAGAATAGATCTAGATGTTAGACCATTGTCCACATGACAAATATCTTGTACAAGATGTTCATCAAGGGACATAGCATACTAGAAGAAACTATTCTTTCTGCAAGCCCATCTTCTAGATTATTCCTTCAGATTGGTGGGATATCTGAAAGAATAGATCTAGATATTGGACCATTGTCCGCATGACAAATATCTTGTACAAGATGTTCATCAAGGGACATAGCATACTAGAAGAAACTATACTTCTTTCTGCTTGCCCATCTTTCAGATTATTCCTTCAGAATATGGGATATCGGTAAGAATAGATCTAGATATTGGACCCTTGTCCACATGACAAAATATCTTGTACAAGATGTTCATCAAGGGACATAGCATACTAGAAGAAACTATTCTTTATGCAAGCCCATCTTCTAGATTTTCCTTCAGATTGGTGGACATCTGAAAGAATAGATCTAGATATTGGACCATTGTCCGCATGATAAATATTTGTATAATATGTTCATCAAGGGACAAGGCTACTAGAAGAAAACTATTCTTCTTTTCTGCAAGGCCCATCTTCTAGATTATTCCTTCATTTTGGTGGGACGTCTGAAAGAATAGATCTAGATATTGGACCATTGTCCGCATGACAAATATCTTGTATAATATGTTCATCAAGGGACATAGCATACTAGAAGAAACTATTCTCTCTGCAAGCCCACCCATTCTTCTAGATTATTCTTCAGAGGTGGTGGGATATCTGAAAGAATAGATCTAGATATTGGACCATTTGTCCGCATGACAGATTCTTGTTACAAGATGTTCATCAAGGGACATAGCATACTAGAAGAAACTATTCTTCTTTCTGCAAGCCCATCTTCTAGATTATTCCTTCAGATTGGTGGGATATCTGAAAGAATAGATCTAGATATTGGACCATTGTCCGCATGATAAATATCTTGTACAATATGTTCATCAAGGGACATAGCATACTAGGCGACAATATTCTTCTTTCTGCAAGCCCATCTTCTAGATATTCCTTCAGATTGGTGGGACATCTGAAAGAATAGATCTAGATATTGGAACATTGTCTGCATGACAAATATCTTGTATAATATGTTCATCAAGGGACATAGCATACTAGAAGAAACTATTGTTCTTTCTGCAAGCCCATCTCTAGATTATTCCTTCAGATTGGTGGTATATCTGAAAGAATAGATCTAGATATGGACCATTGTTCTGCATGACAAATATCTTGTACAAGATGTTCATCAAGGGACATAGCATACTAGAAGAAACTATTCTTCTTTCTGCAAGCCCATCTTCTAGATTATTCCTTCAGATTGGTGGGACATCTGAAAGAATAGATCTAGATATTGGACCATTGTCCGCATGACAAATATCTTGTACAATATGTTCATCAAGGGACATAGCATACTAGGAGACAATATTCTTCTTTCTGCAAGCCCATCTTCTAGATTATTCTTTCAGATTGGTGGGGTATCTGAAAGAATAGATCTAGATATTGGACCATTGTCTGCATGACAAATATCTTGTACAAGATCTTCTCCAAGGGACATAGCATACTGGAAGAAACTATTCTTCTTTCTGCAAGCCCATCTTCTAGATTATTCCTTCAGAATAGGGGGATATCTGAAAGAATAGATCTAGATATTGGACCCTTGTCCGCATGACAAAATATCTTGTACAAGATGTTCATCAAGGGACATAGCATACTAGAAGAATCTATAGTTCTTCCCTCTGCATGTCCTGAGAGAGAGCGTCGTCCTTTACTGCCTACTCAATTTAGAAGAAATCTCCTAGGACGAGAGGTCTGGGATGCCCTCTGTTTCCCCTGTCGTTGTCTCTCTCCTGTCCTTCTTTCTTAAGGATCTCGTGGACTTCGTTAAAGAAGGCAGTTACCTCCTTTTCTTCCCCTGTGATCGTGCAATTGTCCCTATTTTCATTCCTCTTTGGTCCATGGAAGTAGACATTGTGTTTGGAGGTGAGCCTCTTGATGGTCTGGCCTCCTCTGCCGATGACAATGGCTCTCTCCTGCCTGTCGAAGACTGTCATGTAGAGGCGATCGCCAATCTTAGTTAGCCCGGGGAAGATTTCCTCGCGTAGGAAATTCCCTTCTGTCTGCTTTCTTGTTGGCCATATGATATCCATTATGTCGCGGCACGCTTCTTGGACGTCGTCCAAATGGCCCTTTATAGTTATGAAATTCTCTGTTTTAGCGTGCATTGTTATCCTGACGTTGTTCTTCTTTTCGATTTTCTTTAAATTTTGTCCTTTTGGCCCAACCACAAGTCCCTTCTGTTGGGCCTTCACGTCGAATTGATATCTTCCAGCATCAATTCTCTTTAGTCCTTCCGTTTTGATATCGGAGTCTTCCACCTTGAGCTCCTGGAGGACTTCTTGGACGTGCTGATAGGCCCGGGCCACTTGTTTCAAATCTCCCCCTAAATAGGCTATTTCCCTCTTGTCCTTATTCTCGGGGAGAGTCAGGTTTCACATCGTGTACAGGGGCCTTCATTTCTTCGTCCAGCTGTCTGAAAAGGCTTTTCAGAAAAGCTCTGCCTTTTGGTGGTAAGCAGAACTCATAGCAATCAAAGCCTACGAGTTTCAGCTCCTCTTCCTTTGGCCAGTTCTTGATGTCCTCCATCATGGCCAGTATTACTCTGTAGGCTTCCTTTGCTTGTTCCAATGGGCCAAAGATTCCGATGAAATCGCGGTCGTCATCATCATCAGGGAGGTAAATGTTCACATTCAGCTGCTTTAACAGCTTGTGAAGATTAATCTTCCGTGGGCCCAACATGGCCTCCCTGAACTCCTTTGGAACGATCATGACGAACTCTTCCTTCCCAACTGCATAGAGCCCTGTCATGACCTGGGATAGTTCATTAAAGTCGAAATTTTTGTCTACTCTGAATTTAATTTCTCGGTAGACTTTTTCGACATTCGCCTTAGGCCCTGTGAGTTGAACCAATCTTGAGCCATCATCGCGAACGTTCAGTATGACTCCGTGGTCCTCCTTGGCCATTTTCGTATACTTCCCTCCTTTCCCGATGATCTGGCCAAAGTCGAAACCTTTACCACAGCAAAATGTGAAGGTTTTATCTCTAGCACGTTTCAAAGGTCCGCATTTAACAGCTCGTGTTCTTTTTCGGTTTCGGGTCTTTCGAATTTATATTGTTCTCTTGCTGGGCCATTTGACTTGCCTCTTCTGCTGGAGGAAGAGGATTTCCCCTTTTTCTTCGGGAGAAGAAACGGGCTGATCCTTTTCTTCTTCCACTTCTCGAGGGGGGCAGTCTTCCTCCTGTGTTTTATCTGGAACGTCCCTCATTTGATTTCTGATTTCGACTGAGGGTTCCTCTGTTTCCCCACTTTCGTCTTCCTTCTCTCTTTCATGAGGGGCAATTTCGTCGGAATCATGCTTGTCGATCTCGTCTAAATTTTCGTCTTCTTCAGAAGGAGCCTCATTGACAGTCTCTGTCTCACTGGGTGGATAATAAGAGGCTCTCTTCTTCAGAGGCGACCACACTTTCATCCGTGTCCGGGTTGTCAGCGAAATCTTCGATAGGGTATTCCAAATTGTGAGTCAATTCTTCGATAGGGTATTCCAAAAAAGGCTCCTGTTACAGTCTCAAATTCTCTTCCTGTTCAAAATTCCTGGCAACTCCTTTCTTTCCAACTCTTCTCATCACACCTTTGGCGATGAGCGCGGTGGCGTAGATGGTGGCAAGAAACAGGAGCATCTTGGGCCAAAATAGAGATTGATCCAACTTTCGAAGAACCTCGTGGGCTGCAGCACCCTGGTCAAAGTGAAGGAAGAGTTTTCCTCACCAACAAACCCAGGGGTCCATTGCAGCTTGGGCAAGGTAGGTTCTTCGTATCCGACCAAGATTTGAAAATCCAATATTAGTCCGGGTAGAATTCCCAGAAATGCGTGGCGCACTCTGTTTTCCTTCCTGAAATTTCCAACCAATGTTGATTCGGGCGGCATCACAGAGGTGAAGCTCTCAAGAGCCACCCGCCAATGGAATCCGCCTGTCAGTATAAGGTCTTAATAAGTCGAGCACTGGCTACAAACTTTCACACTGCACTTCAAACAATTGTTTTACTAGGGTGAACATCTTTTCAGATATACCAAATCAGGTGCCTTTCACTATGCTTAGTTTTAGTTTTGTTTAAGACACACGGCTCCGAGTCTTCACGGATCCTCGAGGATTTTGAGTCTTCGGAGCTTCGCGCCGCTGGTTTCCTCGGGAGACTTTAGAGTCGGATCGGAAGTCATCAAGCATAGAGCAAGGCTGCTTTTACACCATGCGAGTCGAGTCAAGTGAAGATAAGTCAAGACGATCAGGACTCTTCTTGAATCGCCACATTAATTCAAGTGGGAGAGTCATGCAGATTCGAGTCGATATTTCAGCGAGAGTTTGCGTCCATCCCATGTAGTTCCCGTTGAGCTTGGGCGCTTATTCAAAAAGACTCGAGTTGCATTGACTTGTCTTGACTTGAGTGGACTCGACTCGATCAGATGTAACTGCGGTAATTGATTCTTCGAAAACAATTAAAATAAATATATAAATTACTCCATTTTAGTTTTATGTTCTTGGTAAAAAAATGTATTTATTATTATTTGTATTTTTTCATGTATTTTTTTACTGAAGAATCTCTACCTGTTTATTTATTTATTTTTGTAGCCGAAGATTGCTAAAAGTCTTGTTTTGGGAAAATAAAAGAAGTCTTTGCATTCGGAATGTAGTTAGTCCAGTTACTAAGTTTAATAGTAATTTTTCACAGAAGTTCAGTGAATGGTTTACGTCATTGAAAGTTTCATTTTTCACCACAGCTATTCACTAAATCTTATTGCCGAAATAAGCGGGGCTTTTTTATTTGGGAGCAAATAATTTACATATACATTACATATTTATACCCCAACATAAACATATATAGATATATATATATATTATATATATATATATAATAATATGTAATATATATATATATAAATAGTAATAATATATAATAATCTCTTTCTCTCATCTCTCTCTCTCTCTCTCTCTCTCTCTCTCTCTCTCTCTCTCTCTTTTCTTCTCTATCTCTCTCTCTCGCTCTCTCTTCTCTTTCCTCTCCCTCTTCGTTACTCTCTTACTCTCATTTTCCCCTCTGTCAACCCCCTTATAAAACCACCCTCTTTGATGTCATTGATGTGTACCCTATAGCATTCTTTTCTAAATGAGGAAGTCATATGTATACTGAAATTTGTAAAGTAATTAAGTCTACGGGCATAGCCAGCCCCATTTCACGGACAGAACAAGCTCTATTTCACGAAATCCTTTCTCACTCTTCTAGGGGGGAAGTAGAAATTTTGGGACCCTTGTTCCCCGAGGGTTTCCGGGCTCCCAAACATAGGTCTCGACCTTCCCGGGGTGGATACCCATCTCCGTTCAGAATCTCAGTCCTGTCAGACCGACGGCCCGGGCGCCCATACCAAACATACATACATACATACATACATAAATACAAACATACATACACACAATGACAAATATATGATAGATATATATGCACACACACACACACACACACAATATATATATATATATACACACGCACACACACACACACACATATATATATATATATATATATATATATATATATATATATATATATATATATATATATATATATATGTATTGAATAGCTTGATCCCCAATATATATAAAACATGATGCTATGTTTATAAATAAAGTTGATGCCACGGAGGAAAATGAAAAAAAACGAGAATTGATAAGATCTTTCGGTCTACACGACCCTTTACTAGAGGCACAACTGATCATAAATAGAGCAAAAAACATAGTACAAGTAGGCTTGGTAACCAAACTGACATTACAAGATTAGCATAAGGTCCAATTCCCTCTACAGAAAAAAAAAACGCCCGTGGGCAAGATTAAAGATTTAAGGCTGCCACCCACAGGTGGTTAACAGATGATTTAGTTGGAAAACAATACATTTTGAAAAACAAGCTGCCATATACGACTTAGTAACATCCCGAAAAAATAGATTAAGGATTTAGGCACGGGGCCTTCACAAGGCAAATTTTAATCGAAAAACAATACATTGTGTAGTAGTTATTATGAAATTTACACAAATGTTCCAACCATGAGTGAGAAACGAAAATAAGATATAAATGTAGCGAGCAAGAGAGAGAGAGAGAGAGAGAGAGAGAGAGAGAGAGAGAGAGAGAGAGAGAGAGAGAGAGAGAGAGAGAGAGATAATAACTATAAACATGTGGGACTAATCAATTAGTAGTTAATTCATTTATTTTGAGGTCCTTCATAAACATTTTACAAATATATGGGTCTAAATGGTACAATCCCAGACCAAGATTTAGGTTGTTTTTATTGGTGATTTGTATAATTGTTGATTAAAGTAAATTTCTTGAAACAATCATTAGACAATGAGGTTTTTCGCTCAGATGGATAATTAGTACATTTGAAGTCTGGGCTGTTCTAACTGAATACATATGCTGCTTAATAAGTACACAAATATTTTTACTTAACAGACCGACGTATAAGAACGGTCAATCATTACAAGGAATTTTGTGAATGTTATTTGTTACGGGACTATTCTTAATTAGCACATCTTTAATGGTATTGTTATAAAGAGAACACAACATTAACATTAAACCATTCAAATGCTGATTTTGTAGTTCAAATCCACAAAAGTAACGTAAGCTAAGTACATTTTTAGGGGTTTCTTTTTCCTTACTATCAACTATAAAACTTTTTGAGAGCTTTTTGATAACATAAGTCAATTATATTTACTTAACTGACCGACGTATAAGAACGGTCAATCCTTACAAGGAATTTTTTGAATATTGTTATTTGTTACGGGACTATTCTTAATTAGCACATCTTTAATGGTATTGTTATAAGAGAACACAACATTAACATTAAACGATTCAAATACTGATTTTATGGTTTCAAATCCACAATAGTAACGTAAGCTAAGTACATTTTTAGGGGTTTCTTTTTCCTTACTATCAACTATAAAACTTTTTGTGAGCTTTTTGATAACATAAGTCAATTATATGAGGTGGGTAGTAGAGATCATTTCTTATCTTTTCTTTGTGTATTCTATTTCTTGGTCAAGATATTGTGGACTCGTGATCCGCAAAGAACGTAAGAATATAGAAGAAAGAATGGAAATTTTAATATTAAGATGGTAACAAGAATAAAAATGTACATATATTTAATTATTTTTGGTTTTCCTATAAATACTGAATTTACATTAGAATGATTCTCCATGTATTAATACATCTAGGAAATGGATGACATTCTTATTTTCAATTTCAATACGGAATTTTATGGATGGCACTAAATTATTCAATTTAGAAAATAAATCATTAATTAATATCGATACCAACAGTTAATACTACTACGATGTCATCTAAATATCTGAACCATTTTAAGGGGACAAGTGTGATATTCGGGAGATATTGTCTTTCAAAATATTTGCTTATATAAGTTTGATAGAAGAGGTGATAAGGGGTTACCCATGGCCATATGAAATATTTGTTGGTAATAGTCTCCATTAAAAATAAATATGCAATCACATATTCACAACTTAATCAATGAAATTATGTAACTAATTAATTAATGCAATACAAGTTCATTACTTAAATATTCTTGCACAGAGTTAATGGGAACTTTTGTAAATTAACCATTGTCAGAATGACAAATATACTGTAATGGATGTTTCATCAATGGATATGCATACTAGAAGAAACTATTCTTCTTTCTGGAAGCCCATCTTCTAAAATTACTCCTTCAGATTGATGGGATATCTGAAAGAATAGATTTAGATATTGGACATTTGTCTGCATGATAAATATCTTGTACAAGATGTTCATCACGGGACATAGCATACTAGAAGAAAATATTCTTCTTTCGCAAGCTATCTCCTAGATTATTCCTTCAGCTTGTGGGGATGAAAGAAAGAGATCTAGATATTGGACCCTTGTCCGCATGACAAATATCTTGTACAAGATGTTCATCAAGGGACATAGCATACTAAAAGAAAATATTCTTCTTTCTGCAAGCCCATCTTCTAGAATATTCCTTCAGATTGGGGGGATATCTGAATAGATCTAGATATTGGACCCTTGTCCGCATGACAAATATCTTGTAAAGATGTTCAGCAAGGGACATAGCATACTAGAAGAAAATAGACCTTTTACTGTAAATGTCCATTTCAGCTTTGAATGACCTCATAGGTACCAGTGCTTGGCCTTTGGCATAAGTTCTATATTCAACTCAACTCAACCCTGGGAAATTCCATACATTAAAAAACCTCCTCGAATAGTTCTCACTCCCTCCTACAGAAAATGGAAAAGGTCCTCTGACTAGCGCTACGTACTTTGAAGGAGAAATTGACTTCTTCACTGAATAGAGTAACTTTCTGTTTGAATATCTTGTTAGGAAGGAGGCTATATGCCCGAACCTTTTGAGAGGAGACCCGCTGAATAAACTGAAATGTAATAATCAAATAATCCTGCATTTGAAACATTTAGCATTTTTAGGGAACATTCAAAGTATTTAACCCTAAACCTCCATATTTTTATGAGCCCACAAAACTCACAAAAGTAATTTACCATTCAGAAAAATAGCTTCATGTGTATTATGGAAAAATAAGAATATACTATGTAAACTTTACTAAGAACATGGACGCCTGGCTTACATTTCCCATCATGTTCTCATCGCTCTCATGAAATGCCTGTCGCAGATTTATTACTTATGCAAAATTGAATGAGAGAGATAGTGAGCGAGAGATTGAGAGAGAGAGAGGATGAGAAGAGAGAGAGCGAGAGGGAGAGTAGAGAGAGAGAGAGAAGAGAGAGAGAGAGAGGAGAGAGGTGGGGGTGGGGGGGCGGGAGGGAGGAGAGAAATTTTATTGTGTTGATCGAAAATTTTGAAAAAAGTACAATTATATGAAAAATATCTATTGAATGTGGAGAAAATACGACCTAAAACTACGAGGCAATATGCACCGCAGTGTACGCTCTAAAAGGCAAGGGTCCATAAGACAAAAGGAATTAAAAAAAAAAAAAAAAAATGCTTAAGAGAAACTCAGCGAAGGGAGAAAAGAAGTTGCAAAAGATACGCACCTCCAAGGCTAGATGCCGACTTGTCTGTTTGTGCCAAATGGCAAAGTCCATTTATGGCACCGGGAAAAACTTCTACGGGGTTGGGGAAAAAGTTTAGCGCTTCTTCCAAGGGAGTAGAAGGAAGAGGAGGATATTGTGTAAACGGGAGAGAAGAAATATATGAGGAATCTTTTTCACATGAGCTATTGGGGAAGTTTCACATCGTTTTTTTGTTTGTTTGTTTGTTTGCGATAAAGAGTTCAGGAGAAAAATATAGCAATAACGTTTTTTAAGATTCTTCCATACACACACACACACACACACAGATATATATATATATATATATATATATATATATATATATATATATATATATATATATATATAAATCTTAAAAAACGTAATTGCTATATTTTCTCCTGACTCTCTCTCCGCAAAACAAACAAACAAACAACAATGAAAAAGCTTAAATAACGTAACTGCAATAATTTCTCTTGAATCCTTTATAGCAAACAATCAAACAAAAAAATAAATTGGTACACCCTGGACTTTGAAAGAATGGGGTTCTATCCAATAGTCAGTCAGAAATATATATATATATATATATATATATATATATATTATATATATATATATATATATATATATCTATATATATATATAAATTTCCGAGGTTTTTCCCAGCCATGCTGCTGCTCCGTACTTGAGGTTTTTCCAAGTTCGGCTGCCACTTACCAAACCAGTGAATTTTATCCAACTTCCTGATCAGGCCATGAGGCAATTGGCAGCATTTCATTCGAATTCCCCCTTCACTTGGAATATGATTGGAATAATGAACACGTGAAAAGGTGTTTCACAGAAATAAATATCTTGTTCACAATGCGAACAAACTCCGGTATTTCAAATAAGAGGCCAGGGTGTTACCAATTCATATGCATAGGTCTGAAAGGATTTGGAAACTAAGTACCCCATACTTGAGGTTTTTCCCATGTAGGCTGCTGCTGAACATACCAGCGAATTTTACCAGACTTCCTGACCAGGCAGAAAGACAATTGGTAACATCTCATTTGAATTAACCCCTTCATCATGTAAATGATAGAAATGATAAACAATGTAAGCCAGAAATGTATTTATGTTCCACATAAATACATTTCTGGCTTACATTGCGACCAAACCCCGGTCTTTGAAATTAGAGGTCAATTGTTTTGCCAAGTCGTGCACATAAGTCATAAAAGAAGAAGTTGGAAACTAACTAATCGCTTCCTAATTTTTTTTCTCCGTCAGACTGCTGCTAACATTCCAACGAATTTCACCCAACTTCCTAAACCAGCAGTGAGTCCATTGGTAGCATTTTATTCTAATTACTCTTTCACAATGTATAGGATAAAGGTAATGAACAAATGAGAACGTGTTTCACAGAGATATATTTCTAACTTACATGGAGACCAAAACCTAATCTTTCACATGAGAGGCCAGGATGTTGTTACCAAGTCAGAAATTTATTTTTCAGAAACATTTTCACTTATGTTCACTATTTCTATCATATTTACGCTGAAAGGGGAAGTTTGGTAAAAAAAAATCGTTAGTAAAGGCTTATGTATGAAGTAATTAGGTTACAACTTTTATGACGTTCGTCAGTAATTTGGCAGATTTACTTAACACAAAATAACCTTTACAGATAAAATAACGAAGACCTACAATCTAGCACCAACTTAATTGAGAACTAACAAATAAGTTTATCCCCATACAAGATATGACAAAATTTCAAAATGGAATATTTTCTGGAAAAATATAAAACAAACTTAGAATGTCACGCTAAAGTTTGTGTACGTCTGTGGAACACGGTTAAAATTGTCTCCTCTCATCTCGTATGCATTGGTATCCTCTCCTTGCGTATCCAGGGTCAAGGAAACTTATATCGTTATATTATTTTGAGGAAACACTTTGGTTCACTGCATAATAATAGAGCTGGAAGGAATGCCATCATGACTGCCAAAATAACTGGTTTGGCGAATGAATGAGATATTCTGCGTTTTCTAAAATATGTTAGAAGGATCTTATCGGCTTTCTTTTATTCTGACCAGAGTTCTCTCTCTCTCTCTCTCTCTCTCTCTCTCTCTCTCTCTCTCTCTCTCTCTCTCTCTCTCTCTCTCTCGCTCTCTCATGTAAGTCGAAAACCATCGGCTATCCATTCGCTTATCCAATGGATTAGTGAATGAATAATCATGGCAGAGAGAGAGAGAGAGAGAGAGAGAGAGAGAGAGAGAGACTAAGGTATATATATTGCCATGGACATTTTCCTTGGATAATGTTTCGATGGGGACAGTTTCTCCTCCTCTCCCAAAAGCAATAATGTGAAATCGTATGCTCCTATTTACTGATTTTTAGGTTTTCATGTGTTAATGAAACATATCTTTTTCTCTTTAGCTTGTCTTCCCCATTTCAGAATGTTACACACACACACAGACACACACACACACACACACATACAAACATGTCATTAGAATGTTATACAGTGTCTCAATATCTATAACAGTTAATTTTGAAAAAAAAATACCTGCTACCTTTTGATTTTGCGTTATACGCCTTTCAATATAGCAGTCATTCATTACACCCTGCAAAATCATATTGTTTTTACTTAGGATTTTTTTTTTTTTTTTTTAACTGTGAATAATTATAATGAAATTTACGTAGGTAACACTCTCCTCACTTTCTTCTGTAAATAAAATCTTAAAGCCAATAAATCCTCGGTTTAAGATAGTTTTGTTTGAGATTCGTATGATTTGACTCTGCAATTTCCTATTCCTCCATAACAATAACCGTACTGGATAAGCGACAAATTAAGTGTTTTGCAATAACAATGATTTAAATAAAAAACGCAATTGCATCAAAACGGGAAAAATCCGGTGGTTCAAAAACTTTTTTCTGCCTTATCCCCCTGCACCCAGTTCAACCATCCAGATTTACACCTTCAGTGTATGAGGGAAAGAGTAGTTAAAACACGCTGTGACTATTACTAATTTATTTTTTCAAATGTATAAAATACACTGATAACATATAGTTACAGAGTAAAGTGGATAGAGAGCGGTTATTAACAAATAAATGGACTTTTGTTTGCTCTGCTATTCCCCTCCCTCTCTCTCTCTCTCAGACATGAGAAAATCCATCTGAGATTTTTTTGTTTTAGTTTAGTAGGTAGTGTAATTATTTCCCCCGCTGGTAGCTTCAATTTCCCCCCAGTTTGGGAACCAACTGGTCTAAACTAATCCAAAACTACAATAGGTAGGCAGCCGAAGATCATGAACTGGGAAAAACAAAATCGAGCAAAATACGCGTCAAAGGACGATTGGGAAAGTATGTGTAATACACAGTAGCCACTACTGAACAGAATATATAGCTCATGTTGCTGATCACAGGTCACTAAATCTTTCCTGCCTGCCAAGGACAAGGTGGTACCATACCTCGACCTATCCAGTCACCGTCCTCAAAAAAATTGATCGTCCAAAATATTTACCAGTTCACTGTATTCCTTCACCGTTATTAAACCACTTCATTCGTTTTATATATATATTAGTATATATATATATATATATATATATATATATATATATATATATATATATATATATATTATATATATATATATATATATATTCAAAGGACAACCACTGGAAAAAAAAAAAAATTCCGCCAAGTCGTCTGAGTTGAAAATAAGTTTTATTTTACCCAAGTCTGAAATTTACGAGAATATGTTATTTGTTCTTGTATTTTTATTTTGTAAGTAAATTGAAGTTTTGTTTGTTGATTAACTGAACAATTTCAACCAGACACTTCCATGAAACTGGAATGTTAGTGCCTGGTGTGAATAACCCGACATAAGTTACAGCTTAATGTTTTCCAAAAGAAGCGTAATGTTGCTCTTGAGCTCCTCCAGCTAATCAAAACATGTCTTAGGAATCACTTGTCAACTAAGTGAAAAACAATATAAAAACCTGCATAGTGCATTATTTGATGGTTTCATTGTCATTACGCTGCTTTTTATATAAACATTTATTTTGAAAGATTCACAGTTTACCTTATTAAATCCACTGAACTTTAGAAATATTTCCAGCCTTTAAAAACATGTTCTAATTTCTTTTGTATTAAAGTATTATTTAGGTTAATCCTCTTATCTAGATTATGAAACAATGAATGGACTGCTGGAATATGTTTACGTGATTAAAATGAAAGCATTTTCACTCTAAAAACTATACTTTGCATATTTATTATAATTTCTGTATGAAAAGAGAAAATACCGAAGTCTCGGTATTTCACAACAGCTGATGCCCTCTGTGGGTACTGGCAAATGGAACTGGCAGAAGAAGATCAACATTTAACAACTGTTATTACTTCATATGGTCAATTCCAATAGCGTAGAGGACCGATGGGCTTCACAGCTTCTGGAGACGCTTGTCTACCTGCAAGGTGTTATGGCCCTTCAATGAGTAAAAAATTGCATTAAAAGTCATAGAACACATTTTTCTCCATGATGAAGACCACCATACACACCTTCAACACCCACCGTGATCTTCTGTGCATATACTCTCTCAGGAGATGATATTTCAGCTAACCAAGAAAGTCAGTTCTGTCAGGGATTTCCCGACCCCAGCCAACTTGACTGCCTCCGATCATTCATGGGACTGACTGGTCAACCAATTGGTAGAGTTCACCCCGGAGACATTGGCTACACAGGAAAGCTTCCTGACATCATATAAAAAGAAGAGCTTTTGTACGATGAAAGCTCGGAATGAAACAATCTTGTCTTGACAATAATTCTTTTCCTTCACATGGGCATCAGATTCTTCAAACTGCGACTTCACGTGAAAATTTGCAGTAGAGAGATACAGTATGCTAGAAACTGTGATTACCGCTGATTTAGAAACCTATAATAAAACAGTGGAATCCATTCTTGTAACAGCAGTGTTTAGAGAATTTGATGAAACCCGAAATATTTCAAAGCGAGAGAACACTGGAAGATTTAACGGAAAAGAATAATAAGAACTACATCTGTTATGGATTTATAAATAAGAATATAAATTTTAAAAATATAACTGGAATCATTCTATTACAATAAGAAGACGTTTTTGGTAAGGAACGGCTAAAATCCGTTCGGGTAAACAAAAAATCGATATTGGGTTTATGTGCAATTAAATGACTTTATGCTCTCATGCCAGGGGACTTGTGGTGAGAAGCGAAGGCCTACCACTGCAGACGACCAAATTACTTGAAAAGGTTCTTGGTGCTTAGTTCAAAGGTCAAGTAAAATTTAGCAAATACTGTTCCGGGCGACCTCTGAAAAATCCGTTGTATATAAATAGATATAACATCGATAATGATCTTTGATAAGGATATAATGTACAAGGTTGGCTTCCCTGAAAAGATAACGGAAAGTGATAATGAATGACATAATCAAGAAACGTATCAGAGAGAGAGAGAGAGAATGATCATAAAATGTCCCTGTTAAGTCGCTATTTCAAGTGGTACTATAGCAAATTTCCTTCTAATAATAAAAAAATAAAAAAAGAATCTAAAAAAAAAATGCAAGGAAATCCGCAAGATACATAAAAGTTATCTGATCTTTCTTAGGACAGTGATACAATTTGGGGATTCAGCATAAAACAAATATAGAACTGAAGTTTCTCCATTTCGTTCCAAGTGGATCAAGCCTCCACTTGGTTTTAGGGTCAAGGAGATTTTTTCTCGAGTTCACAAGGTTTATAGACCAAAGAAATACTATTCTATTTTCAGGAGACCAATGTCTAGAAATCAAGCGGAACTCTTCTGTCCTTTAAAAAAAAAAGTAGTGATTCTTTAGAACGCATATTTGCTCATTTATTTCATTTCTTAGGACATATATTTCTATGTCCTTTTAGTTCGTATACTTAGCACTCTTTCTTATGAGATCTAATCTATAACGGACGAAATTGTCTAACCTTTTGACACCTGGTACTATCAGGTTACTGTTCACTTTTGTGTGATACCGTTCTTTCTTCCCATTCATTTGCCATTGTAAACATTTGTAATCTTTTCGTTTACTTTTTTTTTGTATACAAGCGGCATGCGATTCCTAAACTGACGCATTCCTTGTCGGAGTGAGAAAAGTTGTTAAAGCTTTTTTTTTTTTTTTTTTTTTTTTTTTTTTTTTTTTTTTTGAGTTGGAACTACTCGTAAACTTTGAGCTGTTTTGCTCTTTCAAGTCTTCTTCTTTCTAGAAAATAAATAAATAAAATAAAATAAAAAACTCCATTAGAAAAATAGATAAAATATTGCACATTCTTCCCTTTAAAAGTCCCGGAAATATATATATATATATATATATATATATATATATATATATATATAATATAAATATATATATATATATACATTTTACAATCCTGACGTCGTACTCCTTGAGGTTCTACAGAGGCTAGAGAGCCATTATTACACTCACAGTCTACATTTCTCTCGGGAGAGATACTACACCCACATGTCTTCCCTCCAGAAGAAGCAAACCCATTTTTTTTCCCAACAAGCCACTCTTTTCCTTTGTCTTAGAATGGCTCCTTGTCTTCCAAAGATCCACTCAGAGAGCGATGCTAATTATTTAGCCATAATGCTCTGCTGACCTTACATTTCTAGAAGGAAACTTATTGTGACTAGTTTGACCCAAATGCAGCTTTTACTGAGCTCTACAATATAGTAATTATTGGTTACTTTCATTCAAAAGATAATGGCTAATGAGTGCGCTTTTTAATCATAAATGATGTACTTTCGTGTTAATTTGGAGGTTCGTGGCCTGAAGTTGTAAATTATGAGTAGATATTATGTAGTCAAATTTCTTGAATACAAGCTGACTTACTGTGATTTAGTGTTGAGAGAGAGAGAGAGAGAGAGAGAGAAGCAACGCTGTCGTTTTTCTTGTCAACTTTAAGAATATGCAGAATTACTTACAAGGAAACAAATTAGAAAGACATAAAAGTGATGCTATTATATATGTACACACACACACACATATATATATATATATATATATATATATATATATATATATATATATATATATATATATATATATATATATATATATGTGTGTGTGTGTGTGTGTGTGTGTGTGTGTGTGTGTGTACGTACAGACACATATAAATACACTGCGATACTGAGGTTTCTTTCGGTAACGCAAAACTTTATTTTGATGTCAAAAAGATCGAAAACCACCTAACTGTATTTAGGTCATGACAGGAGAAGAGAGAAGTTCTAACCGAGTTAATGGGCTTTCTTCCTCAGCTGATGAGAAAGCTGTCTCATAAATTGAGACAAATTTCAGCCTTTGGGGAATAGGGAAGAAGCCGAGGTCGTGTCATAAGAGGGAAAGTTGATGAAGGTCTAATCAATTCCGTTCATTCCGACGTTTTAAGGTTTCAGTCAAGTCTCGTCAATGGAAGTAGAAAGTGGGACATCTTTGGTAAATGAAATCAATCAAGGGTGGTATAATTACATACACACACACACACAAATACACACACGCAAACACACACACATATATACTATATATATGTTTTTTTGGGGGGGTGGCAGGAGGTAAATGTGTAAATTTTCTGACTCACACTGAGAACGAACTTCGTTCTCCCGATTTACAGGCCAGTATGGTAACGACGTATAGGGTCTAATGTATAATGTGTCCATACTTTTGTCATAACTCCATCGTTTATTGATCCTCATTTCATGAAATGATAAAACATTAATCCTTTCCATTAGCGTAAATGCTTTCGTTTTTGCATACAGTAGTGCTAATACTGACAGCAACATTCCTGGTTCACAATGTAAATTTTTGACACGTTCAAGTCTGCTCTCGCATGGCAAAGGAAATCCTTTTTTGATTCCCAAATACCTATAGTACTTAGAACTTAGACTTCTAAGAGCAAAAGCATTGGCTATATCTTCACTGCTCCTTCACTGACTTTTTCTTGCATAATATGGCCTTGATTTGAGTTTTACTCGAATTTCCCTTGCAATTGACATTTTCATTCAGATAGATATTTTAATATGCTTGCCTAAAAATGGAGATAGAGAGGGAGAAAGTAAGAGAAATTTTTAAAAAGTTTCAGTATATCTGAAAGAAAGAATTTTCTCGAAAGGCTTCAGTATGTATGAAAGAACAAAACCAGCCTTTCCTGCCCAGCTATTGCTGGAGGGCGAGTGACCTTTAGGAAGGCATTGGGCCCTGTCATTTATAATTACAGACGCATAATTGCCCGATTTATTGGGCAGGTGAAGAGGAAAAAGGTATTGAAACGAATAAAAAAGGTATAAAAGAATGACCAAAGGGTCTAAAACTGCGTTGAGATAAACGTTGCAGTGCGGACGAGCGATAGTTATTTCATTCTACTCCTTAAGAGTTTTATTTCCTGGTGGTTTCAAGCCGTTTCTTTCTCAGTTTCAAAAAAGAGACTGCTCTTTGGGTTTGTATCGTTTTTCCGTGGAAAATGTTCCAGATTTTTTTCTCTCTCTCTTTCAGCTAAAACTTTCCATTCTTTCTAGTTCCTGGTGGTCTTCTTTCACAGGCATCAGTTCCTCGTTGGACGAGTCGTAACTACAGACAATCCACCATCTTTCCCAGCCTTCCCCAGCATTCATTTGAAAAATGTTAGCGTATATATGTAACGTTTATTGATCTTACTCAAGATTGCAGTTGTAATTAGCACAATAAAACAATATTTTTTTGCCTATATTAGTGAAAGTATTAAACTTTTTATTCCCGGGGTCATGGTTTGAACTGAAATTCATTTTTACCTTGTAATCGGTGGTTTTATCCTCACTGACATCACAACTGAAACTCCACAGTGCTTATTTGATTGTAATTATACACATTTTGGTCTTAATTCACTCCAAATTGCACTTGAACTACGCTGTGGTTCCTGGTTCCAATGCGCTCGCTCCACAAACAGTTACGGGCAGCACAAGAGTACACGGTTTATGAGGTGTAAGGCTTCATTCCATTAACTGCTTATTTTACTCATTATTTAGTTTAACTTTACTTTGTTACTTCAAAATGTTTATTTCATTCATGTCTATTATCCCTTTTTTGCAACCAAATTAACCCCGAAATATTACAGATATTTCTAAAGTAAATACGAGCAAACGACGGCAAAATGACTCATCGTTGCAATGTTGTCTAGTGGATCTTCACTCATACGCCGAAGCATTTACAAACTGCTTCCATGAATTCTAGTTGTTATAGTAATGCAGTAATGATCAAATTCCTGTAGTAATTATATATATATATATTATATATATAATATATATATATATATAATAATATATATACGTTATATATATATATATATATATATACTACAAATAGATACGCTAATTTCACTTATTTCCCCGGTTTTGTTCAAGTCTTATACCCAGTTTGGAGGGTAGACACATGCCAATTGACAATACTGATAAACAATTGAAGAGCGCAACACGTTGCAAAACGTCATAAAGAATGCCGTAGTCCCCTTGAATAAGTACGAATATGTACTGGTCAGAGGTCGGGTTTACGATTGTTGTGATGAAAGTGCCCCAGCGTCTATGGGTACAAGTGGTGTGCGGATTTAGCACAGGAAATGGGAAGTTTGTTGACACAAGCGACTCCGCAAACATCGAGATGGCGTCAATCTTCGAAACATTTTTAGTTGTAAGTAAAAATTTCGAAAGCATCATGGGGGTAGTGTGCACTGCATTTGGTCACACTTTTCATTACCCTCTTTTTAATCCTAAAATATGGCCTTAATCTAACTTTGGAGAAAATACTTACTTCGAAAGGAGAGTAGAGGTCTCAAGCTGTTCCTCTCACCAATAACAACTCATAACCGATGACCATCGGTGTCAGGACGTGTTAAGTACTTTTTCGGAGGGTGGCCACAAACGCGGTAGTCAGTGGGTTGGTCAGGCCGGTCGTTTGTTTACCATAATATTATATATATATAATTATATATATATATATTAAAAATATATATATATATTATTTATATATATCTAATATATATATATATATATTATATTCCATACATAAATACAATATATACATATATATATATATATACTTCTATATATATATATAATAATATATATTATATGAATATAAATTTGTTTCTAGACTTAAACACATATTTGGATCGAACCCCAGTCTCAAATGAAAGGCCAGGGCGCTACCAAGTCCCTCACGCAAGCAAGCCTTCTATATCAGAGATTGGGATTCGATTCCCATCTGCGTTTTCCAGTTGATAGCGAGCGCTCTGTCCTTTCATTTCAGTCCTGGGTTCAATGCCGATGGGAGTCAGAAAATTATCTGCAGTGTCTCTCAAGCAAAAATGTATACAAAAGCTTTCATAAGTTTATGCTTATTTTAGCATTTTCTAGTACGTAGTTTGTCGTCAGTATTCAAAACAAGAGAAAAATGGATAAGGGGTTGTCTGAGTGAAAAATTGGGGTGTGAAGAGAGAGAGAGAGAAAGAGAGAGAGAGAGAGAGAGAGAGAGAGAGAGAGAGCAGCTGCAAGTACAGCCTTTGAACAGTCAAAGTTATTGGTGATGTAGAAGATCACATTCTCCTATTCTCATATTCCTGTAATCGTCATACTTTGTAAAAAGAGAAAAAACGGTATATATATATATATATATATATATATATATATAATATATGTATATATATATATATACTATATATATATATATATATATATATATATATATATATATATATATATATATATATATATATATATATTTAGTACAATATTGTCAGAGCAGAGACCCATTATGGCCATAACCGGACGGGAATTCCTTCTGAGAATTTTATGTATTCTTGATCTTGTCTCTATGTCCCAAAGCGTGTCCCATTGGTATAAATTAGATCTTTGGTGTTTTTTTTATATTTAAAAATTTACGGTATCACATTGGAGAATAGACAAAAAAATGCTATAAAATAATGTTATCTTACAATATCTTTTGTTCAGTCCTTTTTTATTTGTTCTTGAATAACAAAACTAAATTCCTTCAAAATTCAGCGAAGACATTTACTTCCTCTGTTCCAAATACTGTCGACGTAATTACTGGAAGTTTTCCTATTTTAGTTATATAGAGTGGGAGGCTTTCTTTCTCTTGTTGCTCAGTTGCTAAATTGGATTCCAGTTTAGAACTCGAAAACTGTTCCAAATTGGCAGTGAAACTGGACGAGCCGAAAATCCAGAAAATATGGTAACGGGATTTGTACTAAAAGTAAGATTTAAAGCTATGCATTCTAGCTCTGACTAAATAAAAGATAAAAAACAAATAAGAGAAAACGAATTGCTGTGAAACGGTTTAAACTGCGACAGACAACCGAACGTATGCTGGAAAATTCTAAATAATTGGTGGAGTTTTTCTGTTCACAAAACGCATAGCGTAAATCGATTTGGATTTCACTTAGGATTGCTTGGTATCAATCTGTTTTGGTGTCAAGACGTGTTCTCACAACTCGCTCTCTCTCTCCTCTCTCTCTCTCTCTCTCTCTCTATGCCTTCTCTCTTCCTCTCTCTCTCTCGCTCTCTCGTGTTAGTAAGCACGATCTCCTCTCAGACTTCCCTGAAAAATAATGATGATATTTGAATTTTAAAATCAGTGCTCGTCTCACAGGGAATCAGCTCTATTGCAAGACCCATTCTCAAAGCGCATATATACCTACTTCGTGTGACTTACATTTTGGAGGAAGTGAAGTAAATTCTTAGTGCCTGTTTTTCTCTTTATGGCATAATTGAGGTCATTGGATATCACACTGAGTTGTTCATATAGAAGATGCTAAAGACATACTGAAAATAAGAAGTAAAATAAATAAAGATTATAGTGGTCAATATTCTTGAAATATATGACTACAAATTTGTTGTCGAACAATCTAGTTGTATATGAACAGTTCTTTGTAACAGAGCTAACGCTAACATTATTATTATTATTATTATTATTATTATTATTATTATTATTATTATTATTATTATTATTATTATTATTATCTGATCTTCAAATTATTAGATCATTCACCTATATTTTGCATTTGACATTCTTCTTTAAAGTAAAATATATTAAATACCTTATTTGGCTCCAACCAGGTTAATCAACCAAATCAGTATTATAGGTAACAGTTTCAAGTAATCAAACGGCATTCATCGTACTGCATAAAATTATTTCTATTTGTAGTGAATGTAATGAATGGTGGATATGCAAGGACTGTAGAAAATACGTAACCAAGGTGGGAATATCTTTTATTCCGCTAAAATATACCATTATTTTCGCTAGAGATTTTTTATATGAATCCTCATAGTAGCTACAGAAACACAGATAATTTAACTCACAATAATTTGTGCTGCTCTGTAGTTAAGAGGAAAGCAACTGAGTTACTGATTTGACAAACATTTATCTCAAAAAGGCCCAAGTACTTAATTGGATCTCGCATACCGGTAGCCCATTTTAGTCGAGAGAGAGAGAGGATTGAGAGAGCGAGATAGAGAGAGAGAGGAAGAGAGAGGAGAGGATGAGATCAGGAAAGAGAGAGAGACGAGATGAGAGAGAGAGAGAGAGAGAGATTGAGAGAGAGAGAGAGAGAGAGAGAGAGAGATTTTATTCAATGGATATTTAAAGAGAAATGTAATCAACTAATTACTACCTAAACCATCAATAAAATTCTCCTATTTTATATGTCGTAGGGCTTAAGTAAGATAACATTTAGCAAGTTATTCCTGATGTTAGTTTATATTTTTTTATGATTTCTTTATCGTGTTAAATACTTAACAAATATATACAGAATCTACCTTAAACTGCATCAATGTAAGATGAACATTCTTCGTAATGTGAATAAGGAAATAATATCGATATAAAACTCACTTTTCGTTCGGGATTCCAGAAATAGATTGGCTCATCACCAGTCAATTGGGGAAAAGGAAACAGCTTAACTCATACTAGACGTTATTGGTGCCTCACAACCATACGGATCAAGTAGTTAGTAAAATTTCTTGAATCAGACGATTTTATGAACCAAGTACGTAGCTCTTGTAGCGTTATGTAATTTATTCTTCAAAAAGGCTCATACAACTTAGTACTTGTGCGCTATACTTTGAACTAGCAGTATACTCCAACGGGCTCTCAATGGAAGGAAAATGAATAGATATATGCAAAATAGTAAAATTGCAGTATAAGTAATATACAATCTATTACACAAACTATAACAATAACTTTATTTTACTACATAATTTTACCTACAAATACCAGTCGTTTTAAGACGATAGATGAATTGCTTGGCAAATTCTGTATAAACCGTATAGTAACACTCGTGGTTTCGAGAATAGTGAGCGCAATGTATTACATCTCCACCCATCGTCAGGGAACATAACACTGAAAAACCGGGGGGCCAACCGAATGCAATATAAGGGTTGGTTGCCCAGTGCTGGGATATGTATTACGCACTACCAATCTAACTCGCCATGTTGTTGGGGGAATAACACCTACCATCAATTTGACAATAGTTTGGCGAATTGCTCTCGCTCTCTGGAGAACTTCGTCGTTTACACACGGTAAAGAAATTTTTTGAAGAATGTGCATTTAGTTATGCAAAGTTGCTTGCGAACTTTCATCTTTAAAGTATCCTGACCATATAATTGAGAAAGCAATTCAAAAAGCAAACGTAATTTTCTACCGACCCCCTAAAGACAAGACCAGAGACACACCCAACAATAAAATAAAAATTCCCCACCTGGAGACGATTAAGAGAGTAACTCACACCCTTGGGAAATCCAACCAATTTTGCATTTACCTACCCAAATACCTTAGCAAATCCCTGATTAACGTCCAACAAAAGACATCGCCCAAAGACTCTGGGATATATGAGATCCCATGCCAGGACTGTGACCAATCTTACATCGGATTTACAGGTAAATCACTTCCCAGAGATTAATACAACACAAACGGTCAGTTAGGTATGGATAACAGAACTCGGCTATTTTCAACCATATAAATGAACATAACCAGAGAATAAACTGGAATATGTCACGTGTAATTTATAGCAGCAACTGCCGGTACAAGAGTCAAATGATGGAATCGGCCTTAATAAAAGAGAAGCAGGTAATGAACATCTCAAAAGGGAATTGGACATCGGACATCGTCGACGCAGTGTTCATTCAACCAACGCTTAAGAAGATTAAAGGAAGATTATCAGCGGGGGTGACCTAAATTGGCTTACTTGTGGACGAATCTCTTGGTATAAATACCACCTTTTCTGTAACTTTTCTCATTCATATACCTGAAGAGAGAGACAGCAGTCTCTGAAATATAGTACTTTTCTCTCTACATTTTGGTGTTTTTATGGGCTACTTTTTATTAGATATATATATATATATATATATATTATATATATATATCTATATATATATATATATATATATATATATATATATATATACAGAGAGAGAGAGAGAGAGAGAGAGAGAGAGAGAGAGAGACTAAGTATTTACGAAGTAAATGTAGTTTTTATATACGGCTTTGGCTTTATTAATATATAAAAGAAACAGATAAGTGAAGGATGTTAACAGGAATTTTAAGAAAATGTCATAAGGTGCCTCTTGGTTTCCTATAATAATTGTGGTTTGTTGGAGTTTATTAATGTTAGGGATATTATATTAGATCTAGCCATGTTGAAAGTGTTGGCAGATCATAAAGTTCATCTTGCTGCTTCATTAGCCGGTTCGTTTCATCAGATGTAAAATTAGATTCTCGTAGTCTTCATCAGATTTCTGGTACAAAGGCTACTTTAAGCACAAGCGAGATATATTCAATGTAAGTAGTGATACAGCCTTCGTCGTTTGGGAAGACAGATTTATAATAAATGTACGTTTTAAAAAATTAATCTTCTTTCCTTCCAAAGCGTTTTGTGAAAAGGTGTAGGATTTGACTGATTTTTCATATTTAATTATTATAGCATATTTCTCTCTCCAAATTCTATCTCCCCAATTGCCACCTCTTATTCGGCTTCCAAAGGAAAATATTGTCCTTTTTCTCACGCCACCTTCTATCATAATCGATTACAGAAACATTAAACTTTTTCAGCCGCCTCCAGCGCCAAGTTTCCGTCCATTTCATCCTCAAACAAAAGAATTTCGAACGCGACAAGACAGTTGTTATTGTCATGTGACATCACAATATGACTTCAATATTTATTTACATTTCCCAAAGGATTTATGGTACAATTTTTGCTTTGCTAATATAATATTTCATTTTTTTTTCGGAGCAGTTGATACCAATTTCCTTAAAACTGAATTATATATAAAAAGAAAAGTGTAGATGATCAACATTACTCATTTGCAGCCTTCTAGCCTCAATGATACTATTTAAGATGAGGGCAAACAGGAAACTTGCTGAAGAACAGACAAATAGCAATTCTCTATAGTTTTCTTTTACAGAAAACTATAATGAAAGTAGACATGGAAAGAGCGTATGAACGTTGTTAAACTGCTCTGTTCATTTTATTTATTTATCTTAAGTAATATTCATTTTGCTGCATCTTTCTAGTCGGTTCTACGATATTTCGAAAATTACAAGCGGAATAAACAATGTAACGATGTCTGATGTTCACTAGCGCGTAGATTGTTTTTACCCAGGCCTGTTTTGTGTCATCGTGAATGACTTGTGCCTTATATACACATGAAAGATTGTCTGCTAATATAATCGGAAAAAGCAAGAGTATAAACTAACTAGATTATGTGTATAGAAATATTTAGGAAAACGGAAACTACGGAAAACATGGGTTGCATCAAGTATCGGTCATATGTGACATGTATTTCGGACATACATGTTTCGAATTTTAAATTAAATCTGAATTACGTAATCAGTTTATGGCCGATCATCGTTGTTTTGACCAGCGCAGAGATATTCAGTACTGAATGAATATATTTGCAGAATGTAAACACGAACATTCGCTGCTGGTTCGTACTTTACATCATGGTAATTAAAAAAGAAAATATCAGTCGTGATTATTTTGCTTTTTGGGTTGCTTTATACAGGATGCTGAACTTGGAGGCTGCTATGTTTAACGTAACAGGAACAGCGTCAGTAAAAATTTATGTATGATTTTAACATTTTATTTTTCTGTAAAAGAAAACTATTGTGCCAGCTTTCTTCGTCCGTCCTTCCGCCCTCAGATCTAATAAACTACTAATTGAAGAGGACTGCAAATTGATATCATGATCATCCACCCTCCAATCATCAATCATACCAAATTGCAACCCTGGAGCCTCAGTACTTTTTATTTCATTTAAGGTTAAATTTAGCCATGATCATGCATCTGGCAGCGCTTCCCGAAGCCATGGGATGCACCCTCACTCCATCACATCTGAGCAACTGGAGACTGCCTGCCTGTCATAGTTGATGGTTTTATACAGCATCATACGTTGTACAGAAAACTCGATTTTCTTCGGGGCATTTTTTACTTTTTTTCTTTTGCCTATACAGATGACATTAATCCTTTATAGCCTTGGAATTTATGAGTTGTTTCTCTTTATTTTTCACGTTTGATATACCGGAATTTTTTTTTATTCTTCATCTCAATATTATTATTGTCATTCTTGGCACATTTTATCAACATCCATAAGAAGAAACATATTTTCATCTACTGAAGAAGAATTTGTATCATTCTCTAGGTATACATACATATGACAAAAAGCAATTGGTGGCCCTTCATGCATCATGTAATTGCAAGGGAATAAGGATTATTGACTAGTTTTCATGACACTGGTTTTTATTTATTTATTTATTATTTTTTTGGGTGGGGTGGGGGTGGTAAGGGCGGTTGACTCTAGTTTTCCATTATCTTGGTGGAGGTTGGAGGGGGCGGGTGAGAAAGCAGGGCTAGCCAAATAACATCCAGGCAATGCCAGGGTTTCCAGAATTAAGATCTTCCCTTCCTAAGCAACAGCGGAAGCACCCCTTGTGCACTCAACCAGATATAGAACTATAAGGTTCCAGCAGATAATTTTCGTAAGGTGGGCGTGGACATTTTGATATCATTTTCTCAAATGAACTGAGAGGGCATCTACATTGTTTTTCTCTTGTGTTTATAACGTGAATTCTTAAAAACTCGGTACGAGTGCCCTTATCAATAAGAGGACAAATGAATTTCTGAGTTGGAAACAAAGCATATGCTACTCGTACATTGGTTGGGATAACTTTGTAATGGTCTTTTTCTTTCTGCGTAACATGCTTTAGTACAGTTGTAAATGTTGCATGTTCACTCAGTAGATCAAATAGAGTATTTTAGGATTTATTTTAAAAAGCTTATGTTTCTTTTACGTCCATGATCTTTTCACAAATACTAGGTTGGTAATCACAGGAAACGTTTTCTAAATTTATTGGTGCGAAATTATCCGCCAATATTTGTCTTTCATATTCAGCAAAATAACGCTTATAAATTTCTTTCAGAATTACTGTCTAAAATTCTCTTGTTTTGTGTCACAGTGAATGAATGTAGTATAACCCACGGTACCACCGCCAATGTGCTTCAAAAGTCTTTTTTATCTTTTTGACCTACATTAAGCTCTTCTAGGCGCCTTATAAAAATCTCCTTATTCAGTTGCAGTTGTATGAATTTACTTTTTTGTTTTTTTTTAATTGCGAAAGTATAATAATGCTAAAACGTTCATGAGCGAAGGCGAAGGAACAGGAAGAAATCCAGAAGTAAGAGGAGATGGTGTTCCGTCGAAAGAACGAAATTATTGTTGAAATTTAATGAGAATTTGACGACTGTATTAGAGAGCAATGGTCCATTATGGCAACCTGGAATTAGAATCATATAGTTACGATATACAGTCTTGTGAACAGTGAATTCTTCATCTACAGTGAATGTTTTATTTTAGAGAGTTATTAACTCATATTAAAATGATCACTCAGTTGGTCAATTGGTTTCGGTCAATATAACTTCACACTGGGAGTCGTTTAAACATCTTAAATTCTAATCTCTCTTCAGACGGTAAACTTTTGCCTTACAACGAGCTTACACCTCCTCCACTTCCCTTCGTGTAATACAATTATTCTTAATCATTGAACTGATTTGTCCTTGAAGTCTCTCTCTCTCTCTCTCTCTCTCTCTCTCTCTCTCTCTCTCTCTCTCTCTCGGTTTCATGGTTTTGTCGTAACATGCATTTGACTGGTAACTTCTGAACTTCAAGTACAACTTATTTCTCAAGATGGAGCCTTTATATGTCTTCATGAGACCAGATTAACTTTTTGTTTGTCTAGTCCTGAAAATGACGTTTAATGCCTTGACTTTTCGTGAGTTCTTAGGATACAGTCGGATTCTAGATTACTATAGATTAATATTTTTTGGCAGTCTGGAATTGATACCTTCCTTTTTTTAAATTACTTATGCTAACACGAAAGTAATAATTTCAATGAGAAACATTCAAGTCTTCTTCTTTGATACTGAAAGTAACGTTAAATAAAAGTTGACGGCATCGGCATTTTCTTCGACAAGAGACTGCTGGAAAAAGAAAAAGGTAGAGAACGAGGGGGAATGCCAATACAAACTGTCAAAGGGCGTTTCTGATAACACGGTAATTCATGTCAGCTGGAGGAAAGTGGAAGACGAACAAAGGAGAAGAAGGCAAAAATGGAGAGGAATGTTAAATATAAAAAGGAAGAAAACTGGGTCTGGTGGAAAAGTTTAGGTTTGTTGAGATCAGTTTGTTTTAAGTTGCTCTACCCGCTAATTGATCTCACATTATAGACAGGAGACAAGACAGTGAGACATTCAGACCCGTTTTCTACTTTTTAACGGGGATCTTTCATGCACGAATGATAGGGCTTTGCTTGAGTGGACTTAGAGAATGTGTTCCATGAAAAAGAACAAAGATGAAAATTCTCGTGATTGTCCACTTTCTTTTTTTCCACCTCTATTGTCACATTATTCTTCTATGTAATCAATGTCATAAATAATAGATAGATGACAAACGATGAAAACTAAGCCTGACGTTATTTTGTGAAATGAATTTAAGACGCAAGTTTGCAGCCAAAGGCCATAATACCCAGAGTTTAATTATTTACGATGCGCTTAGAATCGTAAAATAATGAGTGTTAACTATGCGTGAGCTATGTTACAATGTGAATCCTGACAAATTTATTATTTACGTGAAAATAGAAAACTATAATAAAGTTCTTCAGGGCAAAAAAATTCATATTTCACGTGTGTTTTTTTTTCTTTTAATTGTAAATTATAGTAGGTGTGGTGTATATTTCCTTAAAGGTAGCTGTCGGCTTAATTATAACTTTTCTAGGAATCCAGACACCTTAGTTTCACACAATTAATGGCAGGAGACTTGAATGATATATTTCAGTAGGAGGTAGACGGGGATTTGTCCTAAAATAGAGAATTGATACACTCGATGACTTATTTCCTACGAGTCTCAAAATATATTTCGGACACAAAATCTTGGAAAGGAACATTTGTTTGATGTATATATAAAAAAAAAATCAGCAGCTGGCAAATTAGGAGGTAATCTGGTTGTAACTAGTATAATATGATGATATTCCTTGGAAACACTATACAAATATTTCTAAATAATTTGAAAACTTTAGTAACATTAGAAAACTCAGCTTCATATCGCCGTGAACAAACTTAAGAATAAGGATTTAGATAGAAGTCGGGAGAAATGGGAAATGGAAGTGGGGGCTGGATGGGGGTGGTGGTGGGGCGAACGGAAGGCTGACCTCTCTTCGAGAGGGGTATGTTAAGGCTAGTTAGGTCTTTTGTCTCCTATGTCTATTAATTTTCTTACGTTTCCATTCCTCTAACCGCATACATTTTTTATACACGAACACACCCACACGCATATAGTATATATATATATATATATATATATATATATATATATATATATATATATATATATATATATATATATATATATATATATATATCCTTAAATCCACGGTAGAAAGGTAAGGGAAACAAGAACTTAGAACAAGTACTTTTCGTAGTATATTCTACATATTCAAGTGAACTTGAAAATGAAGAATATACTATGAAAGTACTTGTTCCAAGTCCCTGTTTCCCTTACCTTTCTACCGTGGATTTAGGATATTCTCAAGTACGTGTTCCTCCGTGCTACATTGGATACACACACACACACACACACACACACACATATATATATATATATATATATATATATATATATATATATATATATATATATGTGTGTGTGTGTGTGTGTGTGTGTGTGTGTGTGTGTGTGTGAGTGTGTATATATATATATATATATATATATATATAATATATATATATTATATATATATATATATATATATATATATATATATATATATATATATATATATATATGAGTCTTATCACATCACAGTGATTTATGTATACGCATTAAGCTACAAATGTCCTTTAATATCTAATTCGCGCTACCTCGGAATTAATATATTTTCATGTATGTTAACCGAAGGAGAATTTTTTTTAGTTGATAAGAAATTCGCCAGCTCATGGACGCGAACCACGAAACCAAAAATTCAAGACCTACAGTGAAGCGCTTTAAACCACAAGCCTTGTGGTTTAAAACGCTTCACTGTATGTCCTGAATTTCACCTCTGGAAGGTTCCAGAGGGGGCGGGAGCTTAATCGAATACTCAGCTGGTAAAATCTCCATTGCCTGGTTATATATTTTACCCTAAAAGCTAGTGATTGAGTTTGCTTGGGATGATTTTCATAATGCTGCCAATTCCTTTCATTCCTGATACAAATGCCGGTTAAGGCCTTTGGGAGCCTCTGAAATCAGTACCAGCTCCGAACCACCTGACGTTGATAATGAAGAACCAGAGGCATCTCACCAGCGTCTCAATGGGAGATGATTATAATGTTCCTGTAGACTATTTTAATCTTCCATGATGAATTGAAGCATTTTAAGGCTATTAGGCTTTGCTGAGGTGCACACTTCACACCCATAAGTTTATTTTGAAAAGATTCCCGCCACTGGCTGTATCAATCGCCACCCCGAAAAGGCAGCTTACATTCAACAATAATAACAATATCCTATTTCGAATATTAACGGTGTAATTCGCATACAGTAAATTATTAAAACACTTTTCATTTTTCCAATTTCCAATAGACGATCCACTTTTCTGTCCTCTTTTCCTTCAATGTATTTTGTCATCCTCATTCTCCCATAGACCAACCCCCTTCCTTTGCCAACCTTGCTATCAGCATTTGCTGTTAATCATTCCATCTACCTCTTACTCTCTTGCCGTCTTTCCCTCTTTCCTACTCTCTTATTCTTATCTCATTCCCCTCCATACTTCTTGTTTACTATTTATATTACTCCCTCCAGTAAGTATGTTTCAGGACGAATTTTATTTGCCTCAGTGTGGTCCCTGGCGTCCCTCTCTATTGATGGCCTCCATTTTCCCTAAGGAAATAACAGCCTTGCCACGCCTCTGAAATTCACTTGTCGCTAAATCACATCCAGGAGAAATAAAGTCTAAAGAGATATACTTTCCATGTGAATTACGGCCAAGTGGGATTATCTCCTTTTTTCCTCCCTTTATGGGTTCTTGCCATTTGTAGCTAACCGCTTTAAATCATATTTATGATTTCCATTACGAAAGTGTATCCGATATTGGTTTCTAGAAATCTAATTCCACAAACATTGGATGAAATAAATCTTGTGACGAAATACGGTCGGATTTTATGGGGCCCTGTTATCATTTACTTTTCGTGTTTGGTTAAAATGGAAGGATTTACATGTGCTCGCTGAATACCGTCTAGTATACCAGATTATGTTACTTATTTACTAGAAGTGTGCTTGTGAGGGACCATTATTTGAATCTTTGTTTATACGCAAATACCGGAACTTCATCCGACTGGTATCCAGAGGTTCGAATCGGCGGCTATCTATTGTTGAGTCTAATTTAAAAATATGAATCTTGACCATTTCCATTAATTTTACGGGGAAAAAAAATTGAGTTCTAAGTATAAAGAAATTTGGTTGATGCATACATATTTCTAAAAGTGAAATAAAAATCAAGACGGTATTATTAAGATATTCATCTATCATTGCGTGTGATTGGGAAGCGGACACAATGAGGCGAAATGAAATTCACTCTACAGATTCTTTCCAGGATACGTACCCTATACCGTAAGATTAGTTTACCCTTAGTTTGTGCTAACAGATTATGATAATGTTTCTCGTTTTGCTAAGGATATTTTAGTTGTATTTGTTTTATTGAAAAAAATAAATTATCTTTAGTTCAGTATGGTTAAACTTAAAACTATTTAAGAATATATAATATATATAAGTATATATATAAAGATCTATTAAGTATAAATAGAGATATATATATATAATTATATATATATGAGATATAGGAAGATATAGATATATATATATATATATATATATATATATATATATATATATAAAACATATATGATATATATATAAATATATATATATATATATATATATATATATATATACATATATGAATATAATATATACATTTTATATATATATATATATGTATATATATATATATATATATATATATATATATATATATATATATATATATATACATATATATATGTGTGTGTGTGTGTGTGTGTGTATCTTTTTGTTTAATCATGAGAAGACCTCGATACGTGTTACTTTATTTTAAGATGGAAATTCTCCTGACGATTAAACAGGAATTAGTCCTTTTCAGAATGTTCATGCTCTCGCTAATTTCCTTCTCCTGCTTTTTCCCTAGGACTGAACATTATTGCAGTCTTGGTCTCATTGCTGAGCAGATGAACTTGCAGTTGTCGCTCGTGATTGCTTCTCAATGAAAACTCGTGTCCAGACTCATTTTGGTAAGTGGCCCATTTGTATGAAGTTACTTGTGTGGAAATTCGTGGACATGTGATGCCAGTTGAAATGTACATTTTAAAAATTCGGAAGGATAAATATCGATGTCCGGACGAATGTCCTCGCAAGTATATGTTTATAGTAATTGTGATATTAGGAAGCATATATGTCTTATTTTGCAATAGTCAGTAGTCTGATGATTATATGGATTATAGTCTTACATAACATTTATGAAATTATAAATGAAGCGCTAAAGTCAAAGATTATTAAATAAATAATTTCTCTGATTAATTTCGTTATTTTTTGTGTTGCATTAAAAGTTGTATTTTTTGTCATTTGTATTGATCCATAAGCATAAAGGGTACTTTTATCTGGATACTTTATCCGCAAAATTAACGATACTACTCGATGTGGGGAATTTATTTTTGGTGATTTCTAATTTGCATTAATGGTTTTAAACCAGTCCTCCTTATTGATTGTCTGCTCCTCCTCAAATATAATTTCTAGACCTGCAAATCTATCTCCGCATTCGGTAACAAAGGCCATTTGGTGATCACCTTCATTTATCTTTACTGTTAAACCAGAAACCTTGATCGTCTGTCAACTTTTTTTGTGAGAGAGAGAGAGAGAGGGTAGGGGGTGCTTTTCAAAATACAAATACCCTATATAGCATTTCATTTTTAGTGCTACTATACATTTTATTCTAATACAGTTCTAAAGGCAATTAAAGCAAATCCCAACGAAAGAATAGCATTACAGAAATACTAGTAAATTTTACTCGGAAATGACAATTTGCCTCTAACCTTTAGTGGGAGATAACAGGTGTGAATAAATACGGTTATGGGGCGTTTGCAAACTGATCTTTTATTTCTGCCAGTTAAACAATGAAGCGCTCTTTGAATTGTGTTTTACATTCATTATCTTTCTCCACAATAAAATTGTCGCTGTGAAATCCTCGCTGGGGTTTGAAATTATAGAGTAAAAATGGAAAATTCTGGAATATTTGTTTAGACATTTCTGCCATCACTTTTATTGTTAGCTCAAAAGCTGTGAACACACACACACACACACACACATATACACAAACCCATATTAGTGCGTCATTGCTGGAACTTCCTGTTAGTATGGTTGGAGCTTGATATAAAACTAATAATGAGGAGTATCTTCCAAAACGTATGTGGAAATTGGAAAGCTAAAACGTCATTATATTATATAACTATTGAACAAATATATGATTAAACTTTTGTGATAATACAAACGATTCAGGTCAGCTTTAATGAAATGTATCTGAGTATTACAGATAAGAATTTAAACAACAGATTAACTAGGTTTATTTGCGTCATCGTAGCAGGGTTCGTTGGAGCACCGTTACTGCATAATTAACAACCAAAGGAAATAGTTTGGAATAAGGCCACTTGCCACGATCAGGATTCGAACCTGCGCCCTTTAGGGTTGATATATAGGTATCCAGTAGACTTATCCAATATGCTATAATTATATATATATATATATATATATATATATATATATATATATATATATATATATATATATATATTATATATATACTTATATGTATGTATATGTATGTATGTATGTAGTATGTATGTATGTATGTATGTATGTATGTATGTATGTATGTATGTATGTATGTATAACATATGGATAATAATAGCTAAAATTAAAACAAGGATGATATCGAATTGAGTTTTTTTTTTTCATTTAACAAGCCAATGAATATTTATCGCAGGATATATGAATGCCGAATTTTTAGAAAAGCCCGAAGTCGTTCGCTGTGAAAATGATTTGAATAATTTCGTCCATTTTTCTGTGGACCTGAATTCTTTTGTGAAAATTTCAAAAGAATAATTGTTTTCTAATTTTTTTTATATGTAATAGTATATATATATATATATATATATATATATATATATATATATATATACTATATATATATATATATATATATATATATATATATGTGTGTGTGTGTACATACATATTTATATGTATGTAAGTATACATATAAATATATATGTATATTTTTAAACACTTGGGACCTAACATGCATTATTCATATAATACGTATATACAATATTGTATAGTATCAATAAAAATAAAAATAGTATATATGAAATTTCCCCTGGGGGGAAATTTGAAGCACCAGGGGGGATATAATGACACTACCTACTAACCAAAAAAAAAAAATCTCTGATGGATTTTCTAAAGTAGAAGAGCAAACAAAAGTCCTATTATTTGTTACTAACCGCTCTCTATGGCTATGCAGTTAGTTGTTACTAACCGCCTTCTATCCACTTTACTCTGTAACTATGTTTATCAGTAAATTTGTACATTTGAAAAATAAATTAGTAAATAGTCACAGTGTGTTTTAACTACTCTTTCCCTCTTACACATGAAGGGAGAAATCTGGATGGTTGAACTGGGTGCAGGGGGAAATGACAGAAAAAAGTTTGGGAACCACTGCTAGGAGCTATCTAATTATTGGAATACACCTCTTCATAATTTCAAGAACATTCATGAAACGCCGGCTTCCGAGCATCTCCAATGGATTTATTTGAGTATAACTGTAGGAGAAATGTCTTTATAGGGATTGGTCAGTCGGAACGAAGACTAATACAAAGGAAACGGAAAAAAGTAATACTAATGACCCCAGACGAAATAGAGATGGAAAATATCGACTGAGGTGAATTTGATACCTCTGTTTACGAGTTAATGCATTCTATCCAAGCTAACTACATGTAAAAATTTTATGAGATAAAAGTAAATCTAGTTAGGAGAAAAAAGTAAGATTTTTCGTTAGCGCTCTCTCTCTCTCTCTCTCTCTCTCTCTCTCTCTCTCTCTCTCTCTCTACTATTTTTATTATTTCTTTGCTTAAAATTATAGGATACATAATCAGATTTCCGCGAAAAAATACTCCAAGAGGAAGTAGATGCAATAGTATCCAAGAGAAATAAAAAGGTAAATAATGGACCATACTGGCATATCAATTCTTATTGAACTATTAAATAAACCGTTCTGTTATGTAAGTGTTTGTTAATGTTCGACGTTTGCTTACGAATTCATTTATATGAAAGCACTCAAATACCTCAGAAAATTCCCACTTGAAACAACTGAGCTATACCTTCCTGATTGTCAATAGGTCACTACATTGAAGAGAGAGAGAGAGAGAGAGAGAGAGAGAGAGAGAGGAGAGAGAGAGAGAGATTTAGATTTGATTAATGGAAGGAGGATGAAGGAGGAATTCCACATAAAATACACCGTAAGGAAATCTAGAGAACCTCGTGATAATTAAGTACATGCGAGTGAATGGAAAGTTACCAAGAGAGATATAAGGGCAATATCACTCGCAGATATTGACAAAAAGGTGCTTGAGCAAAAATAAACAATCCGCGGAAAACAACAGTAAAGAAAATCTGCAACGAAGGGAAAGTAACTTTCGGAAGAAAGAAGGAAAACAACGAGAAACAAGCTAGGCGAGGATTCCAACTCGGATATTGCGGCAAATGGCAGGTACCAAAGTCCATTTGTGGTGAAGAGGGAAAGTTCCAAAGTGGAATATCTCCAGCAATAAGGAGGAAGTAAAGGAGGAGAACTAGGAAAGGTTGAGGAGAGTCCTTCCGGGAGGAAGTTGAAGGGAAAAACCGTCATCCTGCGTCCGAGCAGGAGGTGTGTGATATATATGACATTCTGCAAGATGTCACATTTCCCTGTGCCTCTATATATTTGCTTAGGCTTTGGCTGGAAGAGTTGGTTCTGCCTCATTTCTTTCTCCTTCTTTATCACTTAGTATACACATACGCACGCTTATGCTCAGGCACAGACACATGAATACATACACCACAAACACACACATACATACATACATACATACATACATACGTATATTAGGCAAGAGAACTGGTATGTCCCCGGTAACCATTCTCTCTCTCTCTCTCTCTCTCTCTCTCTCTCCAATCGATTATGATTAGCATTTTTTTTAAAGTAATAACAGTGTCTGCAATATTACTAGTCTTCTGGCTGTCCTGTTCCGCCTTAAATTATTTTACCGACGGGGAATAAAATATTATTTCTCTTTCCTTCCTGGAGACTCTTGATTATTAAAGATATCATGAAATAATTTCTCAGTGTTTCCTAAACTTGTTTATTTCAAACCATTTCCCCTCATCGTCTCATTTCTTGACTCTCCCCATCTGAAAGAGCCCCCTGATTCCGTTCCCTTTGTGTCTTCCGTGGAATACAATTTCTATTGCAAGAGTGGGGAAGTTTTATCCCTTACATAACCCTTAGATTACAAGAAGGGGACTGAATGGTTTTTACCAGTGTATCTAAAAGTAGTTTGGCCATTGCTCATGAATCCTTTATTGTGATACTGAAGCCGGAAGTTTGTCTACCACTTATTAATACTTCTACCACTAACACTAGTTGTAAAATCATCTCTTTAAGGTACCATAGATTGATGAGCCTAGCTACCCCTGCTTTATGTATTTTCTTTTGCAATAACATCATGAAAAACAGGCATATCGAAACATCTCTTATTCTCAGACAATTATATCCTGGGAAACATATCAAGAATCGCTGTCCTGGAGTGGTCTTAGAGTTTAATTACATGGTTCAGTTTCCCTGGAAACAATTGCTCACTAAAAACATCACTCTGAAGTAAAACATAACTGAAATTTGAGAGAATTTAGCGAAGCAAATGAATTACGAGGAGCGTTCACTAAGTAATGCAGCCATTTGTTTCTTAGCCAATTTTTGTTCAGAAAGTTTGAAATTTTGTTTGAGATATCCTTCACTATTCTAGCGTTATGGCATGTGTTTTATTTGATTTCCTATGGACGGCTGCAGTATAATCTGATAATTAGCTATCAAAAGGGGTGTCTGTGACTCGGGTATGTTCCGAACAAATAGCAGAAACAAATTCCTTTTTACGGAAAAAAGAGACTATCACGAATACTCATAGGCGCTTAAAGAAGGTCTACAGATACTTGGCAGTGATAAAAGCACTGTGAATCGTTAGGCGAAGTGTCTGTCTTCAGCAGAATTGCGGAACACGCGGACGCTGTTATTCGAGGTGATCGGAAATCACAATCAAACAACTCGATGCTGAACTTGATAGCTCTGTCGGTAGTGCCACACAATTGTCCACAATCTAAGGTATTAGAAGGTTTGTGGCCGCTGAGTTCTTCCGCACGTTCCACCATTCCAGGCGCCCGAGTTGTGTGCGGCAGGTCAGGACGGGAGATCAGGCAGCTTTCTGTGTTCTTTTGATGATGAAACGCTTCGCTCAATGATTCACAACATTTTTATCCACCGCCAGGTCTCAGTAGACATTCTGCATGTGCCTGTGAGTATTTGTGACGGTCTCTTTTTCCCGCCAAAAGTGATTCAATCTCTGCTCTTTGTTTGGAAAGTACTTCAGTCATAGACCTCCTTTGATAGCTGATTATACTGTCGTTGTCTCTATGAAATTAATGAAAATATAAGACATAACACGTAAATGGTTAATGATGTCGCACAAAAAATGTCAGTTTTTTTTAATTGGCTAAGAAAAAATTTGTGTTGCATTACTTATTGAACGCCCCTCGTACACTGGTTTAGCTCTTATTCATAGCAAGCGATTGAAAATGTAAAACTATTTTATTATCCTCTGATGCATTGCAAATAATACATTATTGCTGAATGAATATACTTTTATTAGGGAGCTGTCTCTGTTACTAATAATTATCTTAATTCTTCTTCTAGCGTTGCTTTACAGCGTAACCTTTGCTTTCTGTTTCAAGGATACGTAAAGAATAACAAGAAACTCTTCTGTTTTACTAACAATTCCCCCAAAAAACTTCCTGAGATAAATCGTTTTTGTTTGAATGTAATTTTTATTAAAGCATGTCTTTGTCATAATTTTGCACGTTTAAGAACACGAAAAGATTAAGATCCTCATCAGTCGTATTTCATATTATTTAGAAGCACAAAATAGTTTTTTACCATGCACTATTTGTATATTTATAGTATCATGTACACACAAACACACACACACACACACACACACACACACATATATATATATATATATATATATATATATATATATATATATATATGTGTGTGTGTGTGTGTGTGTGTGTGTGTGTGTGGCGTGTTTGTTTATTGCATGTGCTGCATGATCCACTTCATATAATTTGCAAAATCAATTATATTTTGTATCCCGAGGAGAGAGAGAGAGAGAGAGAGAGAGGGAGGTAGGACGGGTGATTTTGGTGCTTGATATAATAAGTATCAGAAAAATGCTCAGGCAGAATGTAAGAAACGAAGCAATAAAAAGTTGGCATGGAAGAATGGTGGATATAAAGAGAAGAGAATCAACGGCCCAAAAAGTCGCTAACTGAGGTACAACAGGAGGCCGTCGGGCACCGTAAAAAGTGACACCAAATGGGACTTAGTATAAAAGCAAAGTGCTGTTGATGGTGGCCTAAATCCTGCTCGCCAATTATAATGTTCTTTTTCTTTTCATTTACCTAAATGAATTACTATGGCTTGATAAAACACGATTCGTGATTATTTTATTTTGTTAAAAAAAAAAAGAGATAATAGGGTAAGACAGTTCTTTTAATTTAACAAATATATATTGTCTGTTTTGAATGAACGATCCAGGCTAATAACCTGAACATTTTCTTTTTAATGGCGAGTTCTTTCTATGTACTCATATCAAATTCAGGTGTGAAAATAGTACATTTTACAGGGCCGCGTATTGTAAACAAACCGGCAGCCCCCCCCTCCCCCCCCCCCATTAGCTTGGTATGCCTTCTTTATTACCTTAGCCAAAATCGTAGTTTTCATATAATCATCTCTGTTGTATTTAATTTTAATTTTCATAAATAGTTTGTTTATTATAAACCATGGCTTCTAAACGTCAAATCCTGCAACGCAACGTTTACACTTAGGTATAAAATGAATAATTTCATGTCTGTCGAGTAAACTATGGTATCTATTTCATCAAGAAAATGCGGTTAATTTTCCATTTTGTCTAATATGGTTTAAGTAATATTTAAAATTCCCTTTCGTCGCTACATTTTTCGTATATGTTTGGCTGTCATTAAGGTGTTTTGAGTGTTTTTCCATTAGTATTGATTACTTAAGAGAAAAACATGCGCTCTATTGATTCTGCCTCTTATATATATAAGAGAAAAAACATGCGCTCTATTGATTCTGCCTCTTATATATATATATATATATATATATATATATATATATATATTATATATATATATATAATATATATATATATATATATATATATATATATATATATATATATATATATATATATATATATATATATATATATAAAGGTACCAAAATCTTCCATCCCCTCAAGAATCTTTATAGATTAAAATTCGTGTCAGTTTGATGGTTAATATTCAATTTTTTTGTTAACTCGTCATGGTCTCCAATAAATGAAAAGAAAGTGAATTATCGGTAATTCTTCAAAAAAGAAAAATTAGACTAAAGATGATGATGTTTTGACTGGTTAATTATGTAAAGTTTATGGTATTATTCGAATTAAGTTATTTTTCTTTAAGGAATTGGCGTACTTTATTTTCAGAATTTTTAAAGATCCCTTTAGATGATTTAAAAACATTTAAATTTATCCCTCTCTCTTTGTAATAATCTTTTCATATAATTCTTTCTGTCAGTTCCAAACTCCATTAATATTTGCTTTATATACATCTGAAACCACCAGGAGTGCGCCATGACATTAAAATTCCCTTGACTCACGAATTTGTTTAACGTTTTCGTCTGTGCTCAGGGTTCAATTGGATAAGCATTCAAAGCAAGTTTCTGCGCAAATCGCATTTCTCCCTGTGATCATGAAAGAACGCTTTCAGTTTGCTGATTTTTTTCTTATTTTTCCAGGATATTTTCAGTTTGTTTTTACCATTCTTACACAATATATTTTGTCATTTTTGGAATCTTTGGTATCTTAGGTCTTTCCTGAATTTTAAGATGCATATTCTATCTTATACATACACACACACACACACACACACACACACACACACACATATATAGGATATTATATATATATATCTATTAATATTTATAATAATATATAATGATATTACATAATATAATATGATATTATATAATATCATATAATATAATATAATATCTATTGCGTTTATAGACATAAAGTATATACAATATATTGCATTGCAAATATGCATACTTATTTGTGTGTGCGCGTGTATATCATTCGAAGAAACTTCACTTCTAAATAAAAATATTAACCGAAAGACTTTTCGTGAAAAACTGAATTCATGAATGTTTCCGGGATTATGTAATTTAAAAAGCAAGTGATCCTTAAATTATTCTGATGTAAATAAATTGTCCTTTTCCTAACATTTCATTTTTCCAGCTTCTTCAATTAAGAATATTCCAGTAACGTATGAGAAAGTTAGTTAAACATTTTACTCTTAATAAGGAGGTCTTACAGCCTGCAAATTACTGGTCGCAGAAAAAACTAAGCACTGAAAGATATTTTCGGTATTCAAATTAGTATGAATATGTAAAAGGAATTTTATACGGGGAAAAAATGATAGCATTTTTTTACAAACAACCAGGAAAAGTAAGAGAGATAAAAAAAACTGAGATCATGCAATTATGACATCATCAAAAGAACAACAGATTGTGTGCATGAGAGAGAGAGAGAGAGAGAGGAGAGAGAGAGAGAGAGAGAGAGAGAATGTTGAAGGCCAAAATTTGTTATTGTAAACAGCCGTCTCGTCGTCCCCCATTTGGTTTGGCCCAAGAAGTAGGAAATCCTCTTATCTCCTCCTCCCTTATTGCCGGGGAAGACTTGACTGCTAAAAAGGCTCCTGTGGAGGCTAGGTTCCCGGCGTCTCACATGTAACTAAAGTTTCCACGTGCTGTAAGTTCTCTATGTACGTGTGTTTGATGATGTGTGTCTGTTCTTTCTGTCAGCACATCGATATATGTGAATAGATGTATGGAAACTCACATTCTATAATAAGAGTGATTCATTTATAACTTTCTGAACTGATATTCCTTCACATATTTACAAACATTATTTTTTCTTTCCCTGGGGCAATAGCATTTGGCATGCTTACGCTTCATTTGACATTATGTTAATATTATCCCACAACCCTGATCTATCACTCAGTAAAGTTACTATATATAAACACCAATAATGACCTTCCGGTTACCTTGATACTCAATTTGATACATCAGCATCGCCCTTTTCACTTTCATTCACTTCTTCAGCAACGTTTTCCTACCTTGCATATTTCTTCTCCGAGTACTGACCTGCGATTAACATATCACTTCACATAACCTGTGCCGTCCGTTTTCTCTGCCCTACTATCATCAGTAGCAATTATTCTCCAGTT
>NC_087210.1:22964960-22990758 GCF_015104395.2 Macrobrachium nipponense
ACAAACAGCGATACTATGAAGGTCTTTCTGTTACCTCGCCAAACATAACAGATGTTCTGAGCAACCTGTTCATCGATGTATAGAAATATATATATATATATATATATATATATATCTATATATATATATATATATATATATATATATATATATATATATAATATAGAGAGAGAGAGGAGAGAGAGAGAGGAAGAGAGAGAGAGGCGAGAGAGAGAGAGAGACGAGAGAGAGAGAGTAGAGAGAGAGAGAGAGTGAGTGGGGGGTGGGGGGTGATTGAATATTGAATTAAGAACAGGGCAAGTGTAACTATTCTGGTTGCAATGCAATGTCATGAAATGTTAAAAGAAATTCAACATGTGTAGCTATATCACTGATTCATGATAACGAAACATAGCGGGAAAAATTAATTTGTAAAAACATTCAACAAAAAGTACATTTAACTTCCGGGCTGTGAACAGAAAAATGTAAAAAATTATTAATTTTAGCCATCAAAAGAAATAAAATGAATGGTGTACTACGGCCTCTCTTCATATTTACTTGAATTACTGATGAAAATGATATTGACAAAATTTATCGAATATGAAGAAAATGAAATGAAATCAACGACAATAACAAAAGTTTTTGATAAACAAGGTAATTTTATTTTACTGAGTGGGTATCGCAATAAGCTATTGAATCGATAAGGAGTGCTCCAACAAGGGGGAGGATCACAGATCACCTTAGAAGCAAAAATAAAAGATACAAAATTATACAAACAGCTTACAACAAAAATCACTCTGCACGTTAACTATACAACGAAGTTGTTATTTAAAGATCGTTATATTCTCTCTGTTTTTTTTTTACACCCGGTTAGTTCCACAAAAAGGCAAAGATACCTATAAATCGGTCGACTATACACCAGACCCCCAAATATCTCCACCTCTTCCATCATACTTTACATACTTTTTTTAAACAATGTTTCATAGTGGAACTGCGAGGTTTTCCTGCTGTTAAAAGTTTTAAACGTCTTACTCATAGTTCTCCTCTCAGGGCTGAATGCCCTCACAGGCCCCAGCGCTTGGCCTTCGGCCCAAATTACACATTCTATCCATTTATCTATCAGATGAGGCCCAAACTTCTAGCTGGCTCCAGGTTCCTGGAACCCTCCTCGTCAGGACTTCTTTCTTTCAGAAATCTGGCTTCAAAACTAAGACAAACAACTCTCGACTTCTCGAACCAAGTTAACTTTTCGAGATTGACGGAAATCGAATTGGAGGATAGTTGCAGATAATTTCCGAGGAAAATCACAAGGAGAGAAATAGTTGGGAACTTAATTAAGGCACATCAGATGTTGGAGGCGTAGTAGCTGCTTCTTTTAACTGGGGTCGAATAGTCAGTCAAGCTTCCATTTCTACTTTAGAGAGAGAGAGAGAGAGAGAGAGAGAGAGAGAGAGAGAGAGAGAGAGAGAGAGAGAGATTCATGTATTATCGTCTCATGGAAATATGGCACATTATGTTATGTGCAAATTTGAACTAGTAATATGCTAATTAATCACTTTCAATATTGAATTCTAGACAGCTTCAACGCTGATTTACTTCTTATTATTCTGTATTATCAATTTCGTAAGACGGTAATATTTCAAAACAAATCCGGTATAGTTCGATCAGGGCAAAACAATTAATGTCCTTTTATCTTAATAAATATGGTAATCTTCAAGCTTTGCTATAATCATAACTTTTTGTTAATCTTGTACCTATGAAATATATAGGTTTTCAGCATAATATTTATAATATATTAATGGGAAAATAAATATCCCTTGCATTTTATGTTACGAAAATATTGAAGGCAATCTTTTCCCATAGTCTCTATGAATACCTATAGTAATAAAAAAAAAATTATGAAATTTAATCGTACATGAACTTTTATATCCACTTTCATTGGTAGCCAGAAATCATTAGTCACTGAAAGAATAAAATGTTCAGCCACGTAGTTTTTGTTTTCACTGTTGTTTGTATTGGAATTTTTAAAAAAGAACATATTTTTTCAACGATTTCATTCATTTGCTCTCCAATTACTTTTCAATATTTTTGTGCTGAATTAATTTTTCCATTCAACGAAACGTTTTTGTCGTGGATAGACTATTTGAGCCTCCATAGAAAACCTTGAATTCATGCCGTTTCAGGAGATATTGAAAGATTCTTTATTTTCGTATCTTTTAGCTGAATGCCATAAGCCTTTTTCTAATCCTTGTGTCGGAATGCACCTAAAATTCATGGATGTTGTGATGATGATGCTGAAAACGAGGGAGAAAAGCAAAGTTAGTTACTCGATAAGGATTGACCTTGAAAAACTCTGCTGACTCCTTCCTGCTCTGACACCAGACGTTGCATTTAGGGCACATAGCAATTTGAATTGATGGATAGAGAAAGAAATTTAATGCAAATATCAAATTATTTTGATTTTATTCTTGAGTGATACTAAAGACTAATGGGATGCGACCAAATGTGATTTATATAGCGGAGAAACAATTACGATACTGGAACACCAATATTGGCATTAATACTCCAGATGAAAGACAAATTCCTACATACATACCAATTTATTGAGAATGATAGCGGCGTAATGCTAATAACGGTATTCTTATATAAAACTCAAATGAATCTAACAACATAAAAAAAACAGTTTTCTCCCTGTGGAAAAAAAGACTCTCAAAGTTCGCAACATCAATTAGGATTGCAGGGCATTTTTTTCAGCGTCCGTATTTTTTCTAATTGGTAACTGCCTCTAGGAAACTAAACGTCCCAGTCTGAAAGTAGCGTTTCCCTTCTTGGATATTGCAGAGTAAGGTGGTTTTGTATCTTGGGTTGGGGTAATTAACACTCTTAAGTTTGGATATTTTGTTCATATCTACAAACACTATTTCCTTTCTCCAGTGCAAAAGTGCATTCATACACGCACACAAAATCCAACGCGCCATGATCACGCATATAAAAAAAAGTTCCGTACTTAACAGTTGCCTACACACACACACACACACACACACACACATATATACGTATATATATCTATCTATATATATATATATATATATATATATATATATATATGTGTGTGTGTGTGTGTGTGTGTGTGTGTGTGTGTGTGTGTGTGTGTGTTGTGTGTGTAGGCAACTGTTGTAAGGTATACTTTTTTTAATATGCGTGATCATGGGCGTTGGTTGTGTGCGTGTGTGTGTATGCACTTGTGCACTGGAGAGAAAGGAAATAGTGTTTGTAGTCATCTTACTCTGCAATATCCAAGAAGGGAACGCTATTTTCAGATCTGGTGGGACGTTTAGTATCCTAAAGGCAATTACCAATTAGAAAAAATACAGACGCTGAAAAAAATTATCTGGAATGAAAAGTTATTGATGCCTATTTATCTCATTAAAGTATATAACATTTTTACTCTCCATACCGTTCTTAGCAGTCAAATTCAGAATAAACAAAACTACGACAGAATAGTCTCATCCACACACACACACACACACACGGATGAGACTATTCTGTCGTAGTTTTGTTTACTCTGAATTTGACTGCTAAGAACGGTATGGAGTGTAAAAATGTTAAATACTTTAATGAGATTAATAGGCATCATTCACTTTTCATCTGTAATGTACAACAATAGAAGAAGGATTTCGAAAGTGTAAGCATAGTGATCTGAATTAAAAGTTCTAATAATATATTAACGAGACAGATAGAAAACTTTTAAATCCCATGTAATTTTGTATGTAAGTTTCCATATTAAGCTGGGCCATATTTGACAGAATTAGCTACATCATTGTTAGTAGGAATAATAAGCAAGTGCATATCTTCCTAGATTCCATCTCCATTATTCGGATTTCCATCAAGCTTCGCAATTAACCGAGAGTTAATTGACCTAAAATTTCTACGTGACAGCACTGCAGATTAGTCATGTGTAGTTTATGAAATGAATCTGATAAGGGATTCAATCTTGTTCGTTCTGATGTCTCTCTCTCGTGGAAATGGTTGCAGTCCCCCGTATGTCATCGATTGGCCTCTGCGCTTAATTATGTAGTATATATATATATATATATATATATATATAATATATATATATATATATTATATATATATATATATATATTGTGCCGACCCAAACACTCACAGCAGGGTTATGCAGATTAGATTAACTAATCAGTATTAGATTTTTCACCATGATATTTTCGATGACCCCTCTCACACAAAGGGTGAAAACACAACTAACTTCGATGTTATTAATTTAGTAGTTTAAAAAAAAAACTGAAATTAAAAAGGTACCTTAACCTATCAGGAAAATTACACATTTACCTACAAAACACATTCACGTCTTCATTACGGTTGTGTAGAATTACACAACCGTCATATATGGAAATGTTACGCTCCTAACTGTCTTTTCGCTTTGAATCATTTCTTCCATTGATATATTTGTGCAAGTCAAACAACCTTCCCTAACGTAGTTTGGAAGCCTCATTAAATTCCTTCTGATGTTTTGTTACAGTCGAAGACATCCTCTCTCCTGATAGGTAGAAATAAGAATATTCCCATGTCTATCGGAAGCAGCTCTTTATTAGGGTTGATCTGACATAGTTTAATTTTTTCTTCAAACCATAACTCATACTTATGGATATGATCGCTGTACGTTGACTGATCAGATATTTGTAAATATGACAAAGTTTGAGGTATGGATTAATTAGTATGATATTTGCAGAGCCAGTGTGGTAAAGTTACTAAACATCGATTTGCTTATTTTAAATTGCATATCCACTACGTGCATGGTGGAATATAAATAAATAAATTTACAAAGTTGTAATGATGCTTAAGATTTAAATATAGTAGGATGATGGTCATATGCTCTTTAGTTTACTCCCATTTATATAACTTAAGAAAATACAACAGCAATAACTAAACAAATGCAGAATCCGATATTTTCAAAATAATATAATAGATAGGCAGGAAAGTGGGGGGAGATGGGGTGGTCCGGGAGGAAAGTGGGTTGAAGGAGGATGGAGAGGAGAGGGAAGGGGGGGGGAGGTAAGGAGGGACAGGATGGATGGGGATAAAGGACATTCGAATGCATAGCTTGGCAGTGCTTGGCAACACCATGTAAGTCGAGAGTAAACGCCTTAACTAATACTATTTAGCAATGCACTATACTACCAAAAAATTAGCGGGAGTTGTCGTGTATACTGTGATAAGGTATCATTCCGATCAAATAATTTGTTTGAATGATATTTGAGATAAAGGATGACTCGCGTTCCCAAAATTGGTAGTAAAAAACTAAAATTTCCTCACACCAACATATACTGAAATGATCATCCTGTAGGATATTAAGGGAATTCCGGAATGAGGTAAAGTAACTCAGAAAAGTTTTGCAACATGTTCCAGAAGCTTTTGTTCACCTAACAATCATTTATTCTTTTGATATATACAATGAAATGTGCTTTCTTTATTCAATTTTACTTATTAATCATACGGTTAACAGTATTAAAAAGAATGGTGAGTGAAATATTCATATTACGAAAAATAACGAAAGTTTTTGAAAAATTTCGTGTGAGATGATTGGCCGAAAGATTAAAGAAGAACATATGTTTCGAATTCAAATAAAAGCATCTTAACTAATAAAATGGTTTTGAATAATCATCAACGAAATTATATACAGAGAGAGATATAAATAATTATACCATAATCGGTGTCAAAAACACAAAAAAGATGAAAAAATATCATAACGTCGTACGTTATCGTGTGACGCCACACTCAGGCAGGAAAGTTAAATGTCTCGTCTCTTGCACCGAGAAGTTGGATAACAGACTCAGCCGCACCACTGTATCTCACAGGTCATCAATCATTAGCTTGCATGAGACTAATGTTTCCATCGTAAATTTTGCTGGACAGCTTGGCATAAATAAAACAACCGTGTTTAGATGGATATGAAAACAGAAAGAGAAATATAATACATTTATTGAAAAAAGTAGAGGACGACCCCATGGTTGCACTGCTGCTGAAGTTCATTATCGGATGATCATTGAAGGAGCTCTTCCTAACTTCCCTGGTAACTGGTGTTGGTATAAACAGAGGAAAACATAAGGCTTCCCTTCAAGTTGATGCCTAAACCATCCGTAACAGGCTACATGAGGGCCAAGATATTCATATTCCTGCCAAGAAACCCTTCATAACAGAGAAGGATTGGGTTTGCGTTACAATAATATCCAGTGGCCGAAGATATCTGGAAGAAAGTCATCTAATGCGATGAGTGGGAGACATTCTCCATGATGAGCATGATAGTCTGCTTCACTGCTAGCATTCAACATTAACTTCTTACTCATTATAATTGTTTATAAGCTTAGATAATAAGAAATACGAAAATAGGTGTAATGTATTTAGTTAAATTCATAAGAGGTATCAAAATGATAGGCATAAGTAGCAATGAAAGATACCAGAAATTGCACATAATAATGGCATGTATATAAAAATGTGATTATATTCTGTATTATAAAAATAGCGTGAAATTTGTTAGTCTAGTTCATTATATTTTATATAGTAAGCAGTCAGGCAAATAGGCCTAAGTGTTATTAAAGGAAGTAAGAATACATGATAGGGCCAGATATATAACTATATATGCCAACGAATATTTACAAAAGTCATAATTGCTGATGTTAATAGGGCTAAGTTCAACTTATAACGATCGTAGGTCTATGTTTACAAAGTTCACACATATGAAGGAGATAAAACATAAAGATTGTGATGACCTATGGAGATGAAAATATTAAAACGTAAGAACAGTGATGACCTTCTAAATATTATAGTAACATGCTTTAATCAAGTAAAGTATAGCAATAATATCAGAAAAAATCGTTTTAAGGGAAACTCCAGGTAATTTCTTTGACGCACCAGTAGTGTCTGAGTGGTTTCAAGCTCTAACAGCGGAGTTGCTAAATAGCGCCGTACGTCACTATTATAAGGTGTTGTCCGAAAAGTTTTGAAGTATGTTGCAAAACATTTTTGAGTGACTGTACATGAAACTAGGGGGTCACTCCGGTTGAATGTAATCAGTATTTTTTTTTCCTTTCCTTGTTTTCCGGGAGATTTTTTTTTTTTTTTTTTTTTAATTTCCAAACCATTCTATAAGGAAGAAAGGTGGGAGGTGTTTTTAATAATATTACAGTGCTTGAACAAGTTTTTCATATTTTATTACGTTTTATGTAGGTTTCGATTATACTTGTATGCTTGATGTGAAGTCGAACTAATAATAATAATAACAACAACATCAACAACAACAAGCAGAAGAAGCAGAGGTCTTAAGAAGACTTCATGGGAGCGTTATGTTCATGATATAATTTGATATAATTCATAGATTACTCCCACCAGCATCGATTCTAATGTAATGAATCTTAGGAATAAAAAATTGGGTATTACCTAGCTGTATTATAAACACAGTTTCGGAAAAATGCCCCCATACTCTCCGTCCTTTCCACATTCCGCCACTCGAGACAGTGCACTCGCATTTAAAAGTGGACCTTTCATTATAACTGCTCTTTTAGGCAATATATATATATATATATAATATATATATATATCTATATATATATATATAATAATATCTATATATATATATATATAATTATTATATACTATATATATATATATAACTCACACAGACACACACACACACTTATATATATATATATATATATATATATATATATAAGTTCCTCCTCCTCCAACCATACCTCACCACTCCCTCCCCTCCCCCTCTCCACTCCAGATGATTATATAAACATTCGATTTTTATTAGTCTTCGCCCTACAAACTTTGCTGGCGCTGTTTTGTTCTTTTATCAGAGAAGAATCCTGTCTAATTAGCAATGACGAATTAGGAAGTATAAAGGGGAGCTTTCATGCGTTGCAGAAAAGGTTATGATCTGATTTTCTGAAAAAGTCGACGAGACATTCCTTTAAGCAAGACATTGCTGTAGGATTTCAGATTCCTGTTCTTACCTTTGTCGTTGAAAACCTTCACATTTGTTAATGAACGAAAATGTAAATAAAGGAGCAGATGAAGATATTCAAATTACTCTTTTATCTTGAACTAATACTTAAACATATATTGGTATTTGCATGCATATGGTACATAGCCTATTATTTATATCCGAATAAAGGTAAGATCTTGACGGAATCTTTGGTATACTTATGATTATTGCAGGACACTAAACGTCTTGTAAGCACTTTAAAACTGAATATATTTGACACCTTTATCTTCACCTAATACATACGCATATATTGAATGATTGGGTATTTACATGCATATGGTACATAGCCTATTATTTATATCCGAATAAAGATAAGAACTTGATGGAATCTTTGGTGTACTTATGATTACTTTAGCACATTACACTTATTGTGAGCACTTTTTAAAATTGAATATATTTGACATTTTTATTGCCTCATAAAAAATTCCGGAAAAATTCAACTCGCGCTGAAGTATAGGTGAAGTTGTGTTCTCGGTATGGTTTCTATTATTAGATTCAATAAGATCAGTGCTGAAAGGTAAACATGAAAGCTTTCTTATTTTTAACAAGACAAGAATACCGAGACAAGCACCCCCACCCCCCTTATTCCTTTATGAGTGGGATGGTTCAATATTTTCCCAGCACGTGTTAACACGAGAAAACAAGACCTTATACCATTAAAACTATAATTTTATTGTGAAAGGTAAAAGATCTATTCACATAAACGCTTTTAGAAACATTCTTTTACTACCTGTGAACTTTGTTGACCATGTACGTGGAGAACATATCTCAAACCTATATACCAAGAAATGAGAAAATGATCATCGTAAGGCAAATATGAGGTTATAACAAAGAACACAAACTCAAAAGAAATCGTATAATCAATTCTCCAAATGCCCAGAATATAACATAAGTAAACATTCATAAGAAAAAGATGCCATAATGAATCACGCGTCAGGCCACATATATTTCTTTGATCCAGATGCATACACTCAATTAGACGACACTCACGCTGGCTCCTTCCCACCGCCGGAGAAAGTTGATCGAATGCCATCTACTCAAAAGAATCCCGAACTTCCATTTCGCCCCTTCTCTATTTAATAGCCTGAAACCTCCTCCGGGGAACAGTCTTCTATGGACCCTACAAGGTTGTCTCTAACTGAAATCATGGAGCAGGGTTTTAAGGCGACCGTCTTTGATCTTATAAAAGGCTTTTAAGAATCTGCAAAACACATCAGCGAATGGTTTGGTAAAAGGATATTGCTTAAGTTGTTGATGGCAAGGAAGAATTATTATCCTTTTCAACAAATCCTTAAATGGATTACATTTGCAACAGTTATAATAAGCATTGATAAATGTTACATAGAAAAAACTGCAGAAGTTATACCTAGACGTATGATTATGTTTCGGAGATATGAAAATAATTATTTTACTCGTTTAGTATAAATGCCGCGAATATGTACATTAGCACACACATGCTCACAAGCAAACACACAACATACAAAAGTACAACACAAACTTCTTTATTTATACTTGCATATGTGTATGTGAGGAATTATTAATAGAAAAACCAGCATACCACCTCTGAGAGCTAAAACTGATTGATCTGCTCATTTCCGTAAGGGAGAACATCGACCTAACTTGAATCCGAGATAGATTTAAAACAAGTTGTTAAATTGGTTGTGATTCCAAAATAAAGAAAAAATGATTACCCCAATAATCTTATCTCAGAAAATCGGTAATTTTTCAAGACCCTTCTGTAAGGTGACTATTTCCAGGATGCAACTCCTTTCTCATTCTCTTCTTGCTGTGAGCTGTCTTTTAGTGTTTGCGACACATTCCCAAATTTGATATAGTTGGCGAGTAAAACTAAAGAACCCTGCAGATACCATCATAGAAAGTTTATCCCTGCGAAAGGATAGTAAACCCAGCGTCTCAGGATTTTTAAAACTTACTATGGAGATTTTTTTTTTTCTTTAAGTTTTTATTCAATAAATTATTTACAAACCATTAAAATAAAATCCAGAACTACATATATTTCCATCTAAAATACATTGCATTTAATGTTACAAAAATTCTTTGTGAAATATTTTAACAATTTTCTCTTTCAAAATGGCCTTGATATCTCTCTGATTTTTTATAATCGAAGCTTTTATTCTATTTATAATCAAACGTTCAGGCCCATTTTTGTCTTTGAACAACCATATATTTACAATATAACTTGACAAAATTAAAGTTGCAGTGTTCCTTTGTTTCCTCGATGACTCTGGGAAATCAAAATACATAATTCTAATGAAACTGCAGTGAACAAAATTACAAAATAGCTTCAAAACTCCTTTTAACCATATTATTACATTTGCAATTCTCTTGCAGAAATATACCATATGAATATTTGATTCCTCAGCATCACAAAACTGGCAATGAGAATCTTGAATTATTTTCATTTCTTTTAACCTGTTTTTTTTTTTTATTGGGTAATATTTCGTGAATATATTTATATATTATTTCCCTATCAGCAGCAGAAAGAAATTTCATGTTGATGTTTTCCCAAATCAGAGGCCAATTATAAAGGGGGTATCTACTCTCAACAGTTGGCTGTACATTTGGCAATAAGTTCACATATATAGTTCTCGATTTAAGAAAGGAAAATTCCTGAAATGTTTTACATTTCCTAATTGTTACTAAGACCTCAGAATACTTAGGTGTCATTACACATGAATTGTCTCTTTGTGTTGAATTTCCGGTAAACAAGCCCTTCATATGTGAATTGTTATAATAATTTGACATAAAATTGTATTTCTCATCACAGTGTAACTTTAAGAAAGAGGCAGCTAGAATACTTTGTGTCTTCCATAAAAGACTTACCATTCCTATCCCTCCTTCAATCTTTGACTTTGTTAAAGTGTCTCTTTTGATAAATTCACATTTTTTTCTCCCCCAAATGTAAAAGAAATTTTTCTTTACTTACTAGTTTTGCATATTTGACAGGCAAAGGGTAAATATGGGAAACATACCATGTCTTTGAAAAAATCAAGGTATTGACAATAACAGCTTTTTGATGAAATGTAAGTCTTCTGTTGTGAAAGCTCGCCAAAGTATTCTTAATTTTACATAATATATTTGTCCACGAAGAAATAACAGCCATTTCGTAATCATCAGAAAATAGAATTCCCAAAGTTGTAAAAGAACCTGTATATCCTTGAGCCATGATAAAGGCCAAACAGACCTATCACCCCATGGGCCTAATCCAAATATTTTCGTCTTATTTTTGTTTGGCTTGCAACCCGTGGCTGCTTCAAATTTAGACACTAATGTGGCTAATCTCCAAAATTCCCTTGTCACTGGCAACGAAAATATTTGTATCATCGGCAAACCCAAGAATTTTAAGGTGGTTATCATTTGGTAAGGGCAAGTGTTCAATACAACTATTTCTTTTTATAGCAAGATACAGAGGTTCCTGGAAAACAGCATAAAGGAGCATAGAAAGAGGCAGCCTTGTCGGACTCCCCTCTCCACACGAAAATATTTACCAATGTCACCATTAACAATGCAACAACTTCAATATTCGTGTACAATATCTTAATGCGGAAAAAATCAGTTCATCACAAAAACCTAGTCTTTCAAGAATCCGAAGTACAAAATTAATATCAACACGGTCAAATGCTTTCTACCAATCAAGATTTAAAATAGCACCTTGAACTCTTTTCTCACTGCAATAATACACAATATCTCTAATTAAAGTATTACATGTATTTATGGATCTCCAGGCACACAAAATTGTTCGGGGACTGATAAGGTTGAAGATAACTGTTTGCATTCTTTTCGCCATTATCTTAGCAAGTATCTTATAGTCACAGCACAACAATGAAATTGGTCTCCAATTAGTCAAAGCACTCTCATCGGTGCCTTTCGATATGAGAGTGACCAATGCAATACTCTGACTCTTGGAGAGAGTTTTCATTTCTATAATATTTTCAAGCAACAGCTTTAGTTCATCCTTAATATCTTCCCAAAATACCTTATAAAATTCTATTGGGATGCCATCTATGCCAGGACATTTATTGTTAGCAATGAACGAATAACATCACGTATCTCTCTGAGAGATATATTCTTATGAAATATATCATTATCAGAATCAGTCATTTTTTTCTCTACAAACATCACAAATGTTTTTCCGGTAAAGTTTTTGGTAATACCTGAACACATAGTGTTCAATGGCCTGGCTATTTGTAAGAACAGTACCTTCATCAAGATTCGAAATTATGTTTCTTCGTTCTGCGACTATTTCTGTCACGACCTTTTTACTATTTATTGCTCTTTGCTGTCCAATAAGGTAAGAGGAGGCTTTTTCCCCTTCAATCCTATCTTGAATTCTTGATCGTACTTTAACCCCTTCTAAAATCTGAGATTTTAGATTGTTTATTCTGTCTTTGAGAATAGTAATATCTGCATAATCTGAGTTTCCTGACACATTAAGTTTCATGTATTGTTTCCTTAGTTTTGCTTCAAAATAATTGATGACCCCAAACTTCTGCCTGCTAATCCTTTTACCTTCTCTGACGAAAAATTGTTTTATTTCTGGTTTCACCAAATCATTCCACCAATTACTGATATGATAGAAATTGCTTTTACGTGTTTTCAAGAATGTCCACAACCTAAACTTTTCTTTAATTTCCTCGTCTTTTAGTAAACTAGTATTAAGTTTCCAAATGAGTTCGCAATACTAATGTTTGGATTAATCTTAATTTTTCAAATGACAGCGGAATGATCAGAAAAATGACACAGGTAGCATTTCGCTTGAAATTACATTGTCTCTGAGCGTCTGACAGTACAATCTATCAATGCGCGAACCGTAGTTTGTGCGTACATAAGTATACTGGGTTTCCCTGTTATGCAAAAGCCATACATCATTAAACCTAAGGGTCCTAATTAATCTGAGCAGTGATTTCGACACGTTTGATTCACTATTATTAGAATTGTCTCTAGGACTCAAAACACAGTTCCAGTCACCTCCCATAATAGTATGGCTATTATCATACCGTAAGTAGTAGGGCAATTCCTTGTCAAAAAGCTCTTCCCGTTCCCTTGTATGATTATGACCTGAAGGAGCATAAATGTTAACAATGCGAATCTTACTACCATTCACCTCACCATGTACAGAACATATTCTAGAATCTCCACTTCTTTCAACATGCTTTATTACAAAATCTAAAGTCTTCTTGATGAGAATACAGGTTCCACCTTTAAGACAAATGGCTGGATTGAAAATTACATTATACCTGTATGACAAAAACTCTATATCTTTAATATCCTTAACATTGTGTTCTTGGACTAAAAGAATGTCTATTTTGTTGAAGGCGTTAAAGGAGTGTAGCATCTCTTGTTTCATTCTATCATTAATACCGTTAATATTAAGGGTGGCTATCCTAATGAATGTTAGTTATTATGAGACTTTCTTGTACTCTTTTTTGTTGCATTTTTTACGTTGCTTTCGCTTTTGTTTACTTTCATGTTTTCTACAATGCTTGAATTACAGTCCGACTCATCGGTCACTGTGGTTTCATTATCATTATTACATTTTTGACCTGCTGGTATTTCATTTTCTATTGAGCAACAACTTTTTTGTTCTGACATCGTGTCATTAGCACCTTTATAATAATTGGAACTATTAAAGGGTGGTAACATTAAATCGCCTGTTGGATTTTGTATATCATCTTGACTTCTGGAGGGGATGATTGAGCTAAATAAATCTTGACTCATAGGCTGCGCTGTGTCGGTGTTACTTCTGTCTTCGTCAACGTTGCCTTCAAAATGTCTTGATTCTTCCATGACGTCACAAGATCTCATATCATTCTCACTAGGTGAAGCTTCGACAGGATTACTGTCGGTGAACAAACGTTCGTCTCCTCGGATATTGTTCCGTAGGTTGCAAAAAGAGGTACTGCATCAGTCTCAGTAGTTCGTTGTACGATGAAGCAACTTGCATTCAATACGTCTGTCCCACCATTATGCTCTAAGGTCCCATTTATAGGGGCCAAACTGTTTTCTTCAGATACAGTTGGAGTAATGTCAATGTCATCTCGCAGGTCAATCAAATGGCAAGTCTCCATCAGCGTTTCGGATTCCGTTTGCAAGTCTGGTTGGCCGTTGGATGCTGGGTTACTTCCGACTTCGATAGGACAATCAATTGTAGAAGTGTTTTGGGGCATACCTTCACAAGTTCGAACGTCTGCTGGGTCCTGGTAGCTTACTGGTATTTAATTTCCTTTTTTTGATTGCCAGATAAATGAGAGAAGTCTACTTCACTAATGATATTTAGTCTTTGTGTAATTTCAACGTCACATACGTACATTAGCAAAATGGCTGGTTTGCCCACAATGTCTACAAGTTTTAGTCTGCCCTTTATAGTATATATAGATATAAACCTTGGCACATTCAACATATAAGAAGGAAGGAATCTGTCGATTAATATCCATCGAAACTGTTCTGACACCATTATCAATACCTTTGTATCTTCCCAGACTTCGAGTGTTCTTCTTCACATAACTCACTGTTCCGTATCTGGAAAGAATGTCATTCAGCATAAAGTCAGTCATTTCAAAAGGCACATTTCGCACTGTTACGTACGACCTGTAAGTTGACAAATCCTCAACTCGGATTTTTAGGTCGTCTCTTACACTGATTTCTTTGCCACCGAAATCTTCACAAATGTTTTCATATTTCTCTCTTGAGCTTAAATTTTAACCAATTTAAACCTAGTTTTCCCCAAATCTGCAATGCCCTCAATTTCATCGTCCTGTATACGTAAAGTATCATCAAGAATTAAGGGAATGTCATCTTCATAAATTGCACCCACTAAGTATCTAATACCTTATGGTATTAATTCTTTTTCAACCTTGGCGCATTCATTCTGGAGCCACAGAAAACGGAAGTCACTGCGTCTGGTTTTCGCTGGGCACAAAAGACTGTGCGTCGTCGCCAACTTTACTACTCACTAAAGTTGGCTATAGAGACGCCTCGAGCATAGCCCGAGGGCATATGGTTTTCCCGGCCAGGAAACCGGGGCAAAGAGTCCTGCTGTTTTGCACCTAAATAAATGCTAAGTTCACATTCCTGCTTTACTTAAAGGAGGGGCAAAATAGTCACTGCATGTTCACACCACCTGCGGGTACATTTAAAACTCCTTCAGTGCCTTAGAAGTCGTATAAACTCCTGTTTCCTTGACAGAAACCACAACACGACCTGGCCCTCTGCCGAGCGATCGTCCAATCTCTACTATGAGATTTCAGGGCCTCTGTATCACGGTTTTTAGACTTTGCCCCTTATCAAAGCATCGGATGTAGCTGAAAGTTGACATATGTATATTTTACAACCACACACAAATTTTGTCAGCATTATCAATAACCTAAACCCTATATTTTTAATTTTCATAGTGTAAAAATTATCTAGCCGAAGCCATGGCCAATGATTACGAGCCAAGAGTCGAAAAACATTCATTACGTAAGCAAGGTAAAACACCCCATTTGTCGAAATGTTGCCCCGCCCACCTTGTTCCATCGGCTCTGAAACCCATAGCAGTCAAGAATGGCTAACAGGATTTGGAATTGTCCCCGTGGTTGCAAAACTGCATTTGTCTTACGACTTAATGAAATAACCTATCATCTAATGTTAAACTTAATTTCTGAGGAGGCCATGGCTTATTGCACAGTGAAAAAACATGACAAAGACTTTATGAATGGCGGAACGATACATAGATGTGGGTGGGGTATCTGTGCTAGCGTAGTAATACTATGTTTAGGGTAACTGCTGGGATCCTTGAGGATCATTTAGCACTTCTTACAACTACTCGAGAAATGAGTTTTTATAGCCAGAAAATTAAATTTTCTAATCCAACAATGCCCATGATAGCCTTCAGTGTTATCCTGAATAATGAGGCCAAAGTTGGTGGAGCCTCATGAAGCCATCATTCTGACGATAATTATTGGTGAAGGTTTAAAGCCAAAAATACGGTACCCGGCTATTTTTTTCAGTAAATAGGTAGATAGTCAATAAACAAAAATTGCTTGACATTGGATATAGCAGTTTATCAAATCAAGCTTGTCTACTATGTTTTGGAAATTTCCAACTATTCTCTACATCTTGTGATCTGATTGTGACCTATAAAGTAGACTGTAATTTCTTAGGAAAACTTATTTTGGGTGGGAGTTAGACTGATAATCGAAGTGTTGTTGTATTTATTAACATATTTTGTTGGTTAGTTCATTATGACAATTATCAGTTGAGAGGTTTTAGAGTTCATAAAGGTGTACTGCTTTGCTTGTATTTAAATTTTTATGTCATTGTTGCCAGAGGTATAGCCTTCGTTACGTATAGCCAATCATCCATCGAGAAAGAGGGAAGAAATGCTGTCATAAGTTACGTAACGAGTGCGTTCGAAACCTTTTCTCTGAGTAAGTTGGCGCGTCTTCAAAAAAAGTTACTTTTACATTATAAGTACCAAATTTTATTCAACCTATGTAATGCAAAATATAGTCAAAATTTATATTTGTAGATATAATGTGTATTCTGAATAAGGGTTATATTTATGAAATGCATAGATAAAAAGTTATTGCGAAAAAACCGTGTTACAGATGCCCTGAATCTCATAGTAGTCATAATCCTTTGCAGACGACCTATTTCTTTAAACTGTTGAGAATGTGCGAAAGGATTTGATGTATACTTTAATTGTTTGTGTAGTGGGTATTCGCTGACAAGATTGCAATCCATCCTTTAGAAACTCTTAACTAATAAAGCAGAACACGACATATTTCTATAATTATGGAATAAGGAATAATTTATCAACTTTAATCTGATTATCTGGTGGAGAGCCTTCTGAAACGATGCACAATATGTCATGAAAATTTTGTTTTTAAGATAGCAGTTCCAATAAGCCCATGAATAATGATGACAGACACCATATGGTGACGAATTGTAAAGATACAGGAACTACCCTGTTTCCCGTAAATACTTTTAAATATCCATAACTTAAGTAAATACAGCATTTCAAAAACAAACCTACCAACTCACACGACATATAAGGAAACGACGATACTGAGATGTAGCTAGTAGCTTAGTGGCAAAGTTTCTTTAAAACCACCGAACGGTGGCATACATGACAATTGGAAATACTTGAATCTATTTCTTTTCATACATAACAAAAGTCTCAATAATGTCAGTTGACCAGTTTTAGCATTGTCCAGAAATGTGTGTGTACTTGGCAATAATTTCATGAAAACCCGCAGGATATTGGAACAATTCTTCCTTGATAGGATCCGTGCTATGGGACATTTGTATCAAAATAATAATAGAATATGGACAAGCAGAGCTTCCTTTACCATTCTAACTAGTGTCAAGGAATTAGGAACTAGAAAAGGCAGACCCTAAATACAATTTGGTCATTTTGGTAAGAACAGTCATTAATAAAAGCAAAAAATTATTTTAAGACCAGATTCGGCGATTCCGATTTCCTTCTTCATTGGACGGATTGGTTATTCCCTGACAGGAATTGCTGGCTTTCACGCGAAGCCAAAAATTAGCCTTTTAATGATAACATCCACTTCAAAATTTAATTTCATCCTGTGCCCATCGTGAATATACTGCTTTAATAAGCTACTGATTATATTTACAATTGATTCTCTACTTCAACAGACGACGTCCTGGGTACGCAAACGACTAGTTGGTGATGCCGCAGTCTTTTGTTTTTAATAAAGAAATCATGTTTCAGTTATTAAGTGACGTACAACTGTTATATTATTAAAGATTCAACACAGTCGGTGAGAAGCATTCTCCGTTCTTCTGGTCGAATCACTCGCGTTTAGGTTAAGTAAAAACACGCAGTTCCTAAGTGAAAAAGCTAGAAGGTTTTAGGTAGAGTTGAAATCACCCAGAATATTTATTTTCGCATTATTCGTGCGAACCACGTGACGTTGAGTATGGCCGGTCTGTATTCTTGTTAGCTGATCATATCATCCTTTTATAATCACTGGAGCCTTCGTGTCCTGCTGATTTTATACAAAGGTAAAAAACGCTGGTTGTCAACTGTCAGTTGAAACTTTGTGAATTCAACGTTTCCAAGTTCAGTACAGCCTTATGGTATTTCTATGCAACTCAAAAGCAGAGTATCACATTTATCGCTGATTCATTTGTAACACTAATGTCATCACGTTATATTACCGCCTCAGTGGCGTGGTCTGTATTGTGTTGGCGTACCACCTCGGTGGCCGCGACTTCGATACTCGGGCGTTCTATTGAGGTGAGAGATGTGTATTTCTGGTAATAGAAGTTCACTCGCGACATGGTTGGGAAGTCACGTAAAGATGTGGGTCCCGTTGCTGAATAACCACTGGTTCCATGCAACGTAAAAACACCATACAAACAGACAAACAAACATTACGTTATATTTGGCGTTCAGACTCTCATAAGTCCATAGGTAAATAGCTCAGACGTTAACATGATTGTTCAGAATATGATATCTTCAGGTATTAATAGCCTAATCACTGCATGGCTTTCCATAAACAGGAAGATCCCGATTTCCTCTAGCATTTCCTCAACGAATCATTCACCATCACTGTGACTTGCAGCAAATTGTATTAACGTGACGTAAAGTTAAGTATATCCTAGTTTTACCAGACCACTGAGCTGATTAACAGCTCTCCTAGGGCTGGCCCGAAGGATTAGATATATTTACGTGGCTAGGAATCAATTGGTCGCCTAGCAACGGGACCTACAGCTTATTGGGGGATCCGAACCACATTATATCGAGAAATGAATTTCTATCACCAGAAATACATTCCTCTGATTCCACGTTGACCGCGCCGAGTTAACGTGACGTAAAAAAAAATACATTTCACAGCCATAACATATGGTAAGACATTGGGAGAATTTGATGAACAATTAAGACCAATCCAATACGGCGTCTTGTCCCTCCTCGACGAACACTACTAAATTTGTCATAAGTAATGGTGCCTCATGGACACTATAGACCAATGACCGCTTCACGGAAAATCATGTGTACGAATTTTGAAGATAATAATTTCGCAAATATTGCCCAATACACCTCTCATACCCTATGTCAGATATTTTGAAAATATAAGACAAACGTTTTTACTGCACCATAAATATCGCCGTTTTTTGTGGATGTAATTATAGACTGCGGTGATAAAAAAATTAAAATAATTGTTTACATATTGTCTACAGACATCACTTGTGTGTGGAGATAGAGAGAGAGAGAGAGAGAGAGAGAGAGAGAGAGAGAGAGAGAGAGAGAGAGAGAGACGGGTTTGGGAGTTTGGTGCGTGAACGGGAACGGGGAAATAACAATTTGCAATTTAGACAATACCAAACCGCTGCACGCATTCAGAACAACAGTGCCATTTATTCCTTCCGATTACTATTCATTGTATGCATCACAAGAAATACTTCCGAAATGCAGAACATCATAAAATACTGATACCTATAAAATTCGTAACCAGCATCAATGAAACAAAGCATTTGAAGCTAAAAGAAAAAAAAAAAAACTACCAAAATCGCCAATTACTGATAATGTATAATTTTTTTACCATCCAACGAATCATTCCAATTCATAGGTTAACGTTTACCATGCTGCAATACATGTGGAAATCTTTACTAATTGGATACTGTTCAAAGGTAATTAATTGGTGTTGTTCCACGATTCCTACAATGACGCTGGCTGAAACGCATATTTCAAAGCATATCATCATAACAGATTTCACTTACATTCTGATTCCCTTTCACCTGGAATTCATTCGTATTCAGTATTCTATCATATTCGAAATTGATTTCGTGGTCTCGCGCTATACTATATAAGTTTGTGTCTGACTTTGACTGAATCCGGACAGACACTAATATCGATATAGTACATGGACTTTCATCGCTCTACAATAGTCAGGCTCTGATTCTATGTCTTTTCAGTAAGAGCAATTCTATAAAGGACTATTCTATGAGGATTATCTGATATATTGTGCAAATTTCAGTTATCGTATTAGAACGATTTTCACAAAAGAATTCCAAAACACAGTTTGCTAATTAGTCCTAAAACCACATTAAAGTTAAACATAATAAAAAATATCGTTAAATTCTGAGCTCCTGCAATACTGCATTATAAAGTGCAGATAAAAATAATGAATAAATTATAAATGAAGAAATACAATTTCACACACTCGCACACATACTATACGAGTACATGACGCCCATTATTACAATTGAAAAGTCTCTCTCTCTCTCTCTCTCTGTCTCTCTCTCTCTCTCTCTCTCTCTCTCTCTCTCTCTCTCACATGAAGAAAGTAAAGGATACGTCGGAAAAATGCAACGACGAAAGAAACGATTTATGTAGCCATCACAGAACTGTGGAAGGTGTTACGGACGAAGGTAAATTTGCCGAGCCAAATTTTTCTCTTTTAAGAATTTTAAAACCTACAGTCCTGATTTCTTAAGAGGCACTGATGTCCAGAAATCAAGGTCATGTTCAATATGTAAGGAAAGACGTTCTTGACATAGTTATAGCAAAATGTGGTGAAAACGCCTGGAAATTAATCCAATGAAGAAAATCACTACCGTTTTGAGAATCGAAGAAAGGCGGGACAGCCGACCAGAAGTTCCCCAATTGGAACAATCCGACCGAAAAGTATGATGGCAAAATTGTTGCTAACTTCTCATGCATAAATGCGAATCAGAGCATGATGAGATACCCATGACTCAAATTTCTAATATTGAAACTGTTCAGAAATGAAGTCAGAGGGAGATGAAGACGATAGTTCGTTAGGACCATAATGCCTGAAAGATTTTTATTTTATTTTATTATTTTTTTTGTGAGAGGTCAGAGATATTTGTAAAATAACGGGGGAGGGGTTTGGTGGGGGATCACTGAGTTCACAGCGTAATAGGCGGTGACTATGGTCCGGGTTTTTTTAAAAAAAAAAACAGAATTAGAGGAACGATAGCGAGAAGGAGTGACAGTAAAATCAATAAATCAGATGAACAGTCGGGATTCAAACCTGACAATAAAGGAGGTAAAAGATAAAGCGCCTCATACATGAGAGCAATATCCCAACCAAGGATGGGTGACGCCACCATAACAAAATTTTAATTGGATTGGATTATAGAATTTAGGCGAAAGGCCAAGCGTTCGGACCTGTAAGGTCATTCAGCGCTGAAACGGAAATTGACAGTAAGAAGGTTTGAAAGGTGTAACAGGAGGAACACCTCGCAGTGTGCAAAGTCAGATGGAAAAAAGGATATGAACGGAGGTACGCAAAAGGTTGCAGTTGGGTCCCAAAGGGTTGCTGCAAAGAAAATGAAGTAATGCCTACGATGCAGGCACTAAGTGGTGGCACTGACAGCACTAACTTCCCAGGGGGACAAAAATTTCTGCTGAAACCATAGATGCAGACGATGCAGTTGGAATGTCACGTTAGCCAAATAGCTCCAGAAAAGCTGACACAGACGAGACTTGATGCATTAACGAATAAATGGTCTTTTATTTTAGTTTGCGAGGCGACAGAAAACTGGTACGTTCTCCTACTTGTGATGTTCGGAAACCTCAAAAGTGAAAAAGGTACAGAATTACGTGTATAAATGTGAAAGCAAATGAATGAAAGCTTCGAAGACTCTTAATGAATAATATGGAAATGGCATTCGAATTTTATGTTCCACAAATGAAAACATCACTGAAAAATATCAGCCTTAAACGAGCGTTGGATCGAGGATTTGGCTTCCATATTGCTTAGAGTTTGGATTTAGACTGCTGATGACGAAAAATAAAGGAAAACGTTTTTATTATGATAAGAAATCTAATCATTCTCAGAGGGCCAACCACAACATTTATTCTCCCTGTCATTTACTCCCACATTGCTATAATTTTCTTATGAACGTTTGAAGTTGATTACCTTTTGATTTTTGGACCTAATGTCCAACACCCCCCCCCCCCCGCCCCTCTCACTCCACCAAAATAAATAAATAAATAAATAAAATTCTGCATTAATGGGTAATCTTTTCTGGTTTTATGTAAGTTACGGTTTCCGTCCTTTTGCCCTACCTATAGGGGAAAATTCTTTTGCTTTTATCTTGCAAGGACTACCAACATGGAAGGGAAGTTGACCGCTTAATCGCTGTTAATGGGATTAATCCATCTGATAACAGAACAAAAGGAGAAATAATGGATAAACCCGCATAATAATCAGGATATTATAAAGAGATATAATATAAAAAACTGTGTCGTGCCCTGGAATTTCTCAAAAATGTTAAAATTTAATGAAACTGCAATAATGTCAATCCAGAGGTGACAAAACGTTCAAGGATCTAATGATTAAATTCACGGCACAGTCACCGTCTTAGTTTCAAATAATTCCGATGATTAAGCTCTTTAGGAAACAGTCCTGAACACTGCTCTTTCTCATCAGTGCAGTTTCTTTTTTTTTCTTTATATTTTTCCATAAATCGAGAATATATATCGAATATTTTTATATTTGTATAAATTTGTGAAAAGAAAAAAGGGAATCGTTTAAACATAAATTTAAGTCGCTTCGATAACTAAAACCCGAGATATTACAAGTCCCCATTTCAAATGTAGAGGTAAGAAGTCTGTACTGTATTCTGATGTAGATTTCCTGCCAAAAACTTTCGAACTCCTGGCCTACTACTTTCTTATCCAGTAGACCTTTCGGGAAAACATGTTTAGCTGAATATGGTCAAGTAAAACTTTATTTTGTGAAAACTAAAGGGCATGCTCATGTGACTGAGAAACTTTGAGAGATCAGTATTTTTGCAAAGACATAATTCTTTCGTTTTTATGATCATAATTATTTAGCCTTCCAAGAATGATATTCCAGGATGAAAAGGGCTGTTGTTATTGACACCAGTGCAGGATCTCAGGTGTAACTCGAGCACTGACATAGCCTCTCTTTGTTCGATGTTATATAATGAGAAATTCCAAACACTGAATGCAGTGATTCTCATAAATGCTCTGTAATGTGAGTTTATGTCAAAAAAACCTTCACATTTTCAAAGGAAAAGAAACTCAAAGGAAAACAAGAGAGCAATCTTCACAAAGATGCCATTTCTGAGGGCAATTCTGTGAGTCAGTCTCCCTGGTTCCCACCCTCTCGCCTCCACTTCCGATCCATCTTTCACAGTTGCTCTCCCTAATTTTCACCTCCCTTCATTATTCACTTCTTTATCGTCGGGTGAATGATCACGTTTAATGTGTTCAGTAAGTACACCACGGTCGGGACGGTATATATATTCCCCAGGTTGGCAATTTGATTACAAATCGTTCTCCGCCTTAAATTTACGGGATAATGTGACACAATAGTCATTTTGTGATTATCCTTTAGGAGCTAAGTCTAGAATAAGCTCCCTATGCGGTCAACTTAAGATTGGTCACATTTCACTATCATCCCCCCCCCCACCCCCGTTCTTTTGGCTACATGATTAAAAAATAAGTGTCTTATGTATATATATGTATATATATATATATATATATATCATTATATATATATATATATATATATATATCTGTATATATATATATATATAATATATATATTTATATATATATATACATATATATATATATATATATATATATATATACACACACATATATATATATATATATATATATATATATATATATATATATATATATATATATATATATATATATATATATATATATATATATGTTTGTGTGATTGTGTGGGTGTGTGTCTGTACTCTTGTATATATATATATATATATATATATATATATATATATATATATATATATATATATATATATATATATATATATATATATATATAGTGTATGTGTGTGTGTATATTCAACTGTCCCCAATAGAACGATAACACCACTGCACTGTTCTTTAGGAATAAACGAAGGAGTTCTTATTCATCTAACAAAAGCATTCGATAATTGTTAGAAATTTGTGTACATCAATCCTCTCTCTCTCTCTCTCTCTCTCTCTCTCTCTCTCTCTCTCTCTCTCTCTCTCTCTCTCTCTTTGCTAAGACTTGCTAATAAGTGATTTATACCATTGCCCAGTGGCAGGTTAATTTCCTGTGATTGATGAGCTTTCCCAAGTTAAACGATTAATACTTTTGCCTCTGAACTTTGGAAAAATAGTGCTTCTGTTTTAGACTCCTTCATTTTCCTTATTGTCCTTTGTTCTGATAGTTTATATCACTTCCTTTAAGGATTTGGAATGGATGAGAGTTTTGCTGGAGAAAAAAAAAAAAGCTTGCGAACGCTGTAAGCTAAGCCGTTCAAAGCTAATATAAAAATAGGTTGATAGAAATACATTAATGAATTACTTAGTTCTGAACTGGAGACTTATCAGACTAGAATGCAGTAATAAAAATTGTATCTAGCTTCTGTAACAATGGTTCCAGTATGAACATCAAAATTTGCCGAATGATTATCCACCTTGGTTGAGCTCGAAGTCGAGAAATACATTCGAGTAATAAATAACTTAATCAGCTACATCTATGTATGAACAAAAAACTAGCACATGGTTTGTCTGTTTTTCCTGTGAATTCTTTTTATCCATAATAAACAATAACTTTTTATACAGAATGATCATTGAAGAATTCTAAGTTTACGGCTCGTCTTTCCTCTGCTGTATTGTTTGTAAATATGAAAATAACTTAAGAAAAAAAAAAAAGCAGACAACGTACATTGCTGTGTGCGTTGTGCGTTATCTTCTTTGCCCTTATGATGTAGGTTAATGGAAAATGAAGTTAGTAATAGCATGAGGAAGGTGAATCGCAAGAACAAAAATTAGGTGCAGGAGTAAAGATCAGGTTTACTAGAACCGGTTAACCGGGTCAACTTTCTGTGGACATGAAATGGTAATTAAGGGTAAGTGTAAAATGTAAAAAGAGTAAAACACTGATTTATGAAATAAAATGGTTGATTTTCCAGGCAGAAAAAGTAATATGGCTGATGGCAACTCCAACAGAGGGAAGCTGCGTAAGTGAAATTTAATAGATAGATCGAATTGGGAGCATGTGATTTTTTAGGAGCAGGTAACTCATTAAGCATGAAGAGGTGAATTTGTAATGATGTCGAAGATAACAAGAAAACAGTAGTGAATGGTCGTAACTGCAGAGTATAGTTGCAACAAGGAATCATTTCCACAATTTTGAACCTAGACATTCCAATTACCCATTCCTGCATGACATCTTCCGTAAACTGATCTTTCTCGGATAAATTTCCTTTCATAAGCTTTGAATCAAAACAGTCGATACACATCTGCAATACCAGAATGTTCTTTCTTTTCAACATATCCACAGGCTTTCTCTCATTCATGAGACCCAAAGTGATGTTTAAGGCAACCTCATTTAATCTTGGTGTGACATATCCACCTTTAAATTGAAAAAAAAATATCAATCATTGACACTAGTCATGAGAATATTCCACCAGGTAGCAGAGAATTATTTCTACGTAATAACAGCAAGATTTATACTAGTTTCGAAGAAAGCTGTAAACTGTGCGAGAAACCTAAGGGCACGTGTTCAGAAATAGAAATTCCAGACAATATCAGCAGTGGACCATATGACATTACAAAGAAGCAATTATTGGGGGGGGGGGGGGGGGGGGGAGAAAATTTAATACAATGAAAATCTTGACTTATGGCTTGCCTTTCATGAAAATGCCACGAACATAATTGTATGTTCACATTATGGAAATTATTGATTCTAAGACAGAAAATTT
>NC_087210.1:22991258-23007632 GCF_015104395.2 Macrobrachium nipponense
CGCTTATCCAGTACGGTTATTGTTATGGAGGAATAGGAAATTGCAGAGTCAAAATCATAGGAATCTCAAACTAAAACTATCATGAACCGAGGATTTATTGGCTTTAAGATTTAACTACAGAAGAAAGTGAGGAGTGTTACCAACGTAAATTTCATTATAATTATTCACCAGTTTAAAAAAAATATATGAAAAAATCCTAAGTAAAAACAATACGATTTTGCAGGGTGTAATGAATGACTGCTATAGTGAAAGGCGTATAACGCAAAATCAAAAGGTAGCAGGTATTTTTTTTCAAAATTAACTGTTATAGATATTGATATACTGTATAACATTCTAATGACATGTTTGTGTGTGTGTGTGTGTGTGTGTGTAACATTCTGAAATGGAAAAGACAAGATAAAGAGAAAAAGATATGTTTCATTAACACATGAAAACCTAAAAATCAGTAAATAGGAGCATACGATTTCACATTATTGCTTTTGGGAGAGGAGGAGAAACTGCCCCCATCCAAACATTATCCAAGGAAAATGTCCATGGCAATATATATACCTTAGTCTCTCTCTCTCTCTCTCTCTCTCTCTCTCTCTCTTTCTCTGCCATGATTATTCATTCACTAATCCATTGGATAAGCGAATGGATAGCCGATGGTTTTCGACCTTACATGAGAGAGAGAGAGAGAGAGAGAGAGAGAGAGAGAGAGAGAGAGAGAGAGAGAACTCTGGTCAGAATAAAACAAAGCTGATAAGATCCTTCTGACATATTTTAGAAAACGCAGAATATCTTATTCATTCGCCAAACCAGTTATTTTGGCAGTCATGATGGCATTCCTTCCAGCTCTATTATTATGCAGTGAACTAAAGTGTTTCCTCAAAATAATATAACGATATAAGTTTCCTTGACCCTGGATACGCAAGGAGAGGATACCAATGCATACGAGATGAGAGGAGACAATTTTAACCGTGGTCCACACACATACACAAACTTTAGCGTGACATTCTAAGTTTATTTTATATTTTTCCAGAAAATATTCCATTTTGAAATTTTGTCATATCTTGTGGGTATAAACTTATTTGTTCGTTCTCAATTAGTTGGTGCTAGATTGTAGGTTCTTCGTTATTTTATCTGTAAAGGTTATTTTATGTTAAGTAAATCTGCCAAATTACTGACGAACGTCATAAAAGAAGTTGGAGTCTAATTACTTCCTACATAAGCCTTTACTAACGATTTTTTTTTTACCAAACTTCCTGTTCCATCAGCGAGTCAATTGGGAGTATATCATTCGAAGTTCCCCTTCACCGTAAATATGATAGAAATAGTGAACATATGTGAAAATGTTTCACAGAAATAAATTTCTGACTTGGTAACAACACCCTCCTGGCCTCTCATGTGAAAGATTAGGTTTTGGTCTCCATGTAAGTTAGAAATATATCTCTGTGAAACACGTTCTCATTTGTTCATTACCTTTATCCTATACATTGTGAAAGAGTAATTAGAATAAAATGCTACCAATGGACTCACTGCTGGTTTAGGAAGTTGGGTGAAATTCGTTGGAATGTTAGGCAGCAGTCTGACGGAGAAAAAAAATTAGGAAGCGATTAGTTAGTGTCCAGCTTCTTCTTTTATGACTTATGTGCATGACTTGGCAAAACAATTGACCTCTAACTTCAAAGACCGGGGTGTGGTCGCAATGTAAGCCAGAAATGTATTTATGTGGAACATAAATACATTTCTGGCTTATATTGTTTATCATTTCTATTATTTTCATGATGAAGGGGTTAATTGAAATGAGATGTTACCAATTGTCTTTCTGCCTGGTCAGGAAGTCTGGTAAAATTCGCTGGTATGTTCAGCAGCAGCCTACATGGGAAAAACCTCAAGTATTGGGTACTTAGTTTCCAAATCCTTTCAGACCTATGCATATGAATTGGTAACACCCTGGCCTCTTATTTGAAATACCGGAGTTTGGTCGCATTGTGAACCAGATATTTATTTCTGTGAAACACCTTTTCACGTGTTCATTATTCTCATCATATTCCAAGTGAAGGGGAAATTCGAATGAAATGCTGCCAATTGCCTCACTGCCTGATCAGGAAGTTGGATAAAATTCACTGGTTTGGTAAGTGGCAGCCGAACTTGGAAAAACCTCAAGTACGGAGCAGCAGCATGGCTGGGAAAAACCTCGGAAATTTATCCTAATATAATATAATATATAATAGATATATATATATATATATCTATATATATATATATAATTATATATATATATATCGTATTATTGTATATTATATATATATATATTAATATATATCTCTATATCTTATATATGTATATATATATACCGTATATATAATATATATATATCATACTATATATATACGTATATATATATATTATATATATATATATATATTATATAACTATATATCGTATATATATATCGATATGATATATATATCTATCTACGTATGTATCATATATATATATACTCATATATATATATATAGTATAGTATATATATATATAAATATATATATATATATATATAGAAAATTTAATTATTATATTATATATATATATATATATATATATATATATAAATTTCTGACTGACTATTGGATAGACCCCATTCTTTCAAAGTCCAGGGTATACCAATTTATTTTTTGTTTGATTGTTTGCGTTAAAGGATTCAAGAGAAATGATTGCAGTTACGTTATTTTTAGCTTTTTTCTTGTTTGTTTGTTTGTTTGCGAGAGAGAGTTCGGGAGAAAATATAGCAATTACGTTTTTTAAGATTTATATATATATATATATATATATATAGATATATATATATATATGATATGTATATATGATATATATATATATATATATATATATATATATATCTATATATATATATATATGGAAGAATCTTAAAAAACGTTATTGCTATATTTTCTCCTGAACTCTTTATCGCAAACAAACGAACAAACAAAAAACGAAGTGAAACTTCCCCAATAGCTCATCTGAGAAAAGATTCCTCATATCCTTCTCCTCTCCCGTTTACACAATATCCTCCTCTTCCTTCTACTCCTTTTGAAGAACCGCGAAACTTTTTCCCCAAGTAGAAGTTTTTCCCGGTGCCATAAATGGACTTCGGTTCCTGCCATTTGGCACAACAGACAAGTCGGCATCTAGCCTTGGAGGTGCGTATCTTTTGCAACTTCTTTTCTCCCTTCGCTGAGTTTCTCTTAAGCATTTTTTTTTTTTTTTTTTTTAATTCCTCTTGTCTTATGGACCCTTGCCTTTTAGAGCGTACACTGCGGTGCATATTACCTCGTAGTTTTAGGTCGTATTTTCTCCACATTCAATAGATATTTTTCATATATTTGTACTTTTTTCAAAATTTTCGATCAACAAAATAAAATTTATCTCTCCTCCCGCCCCCCCCCAACCCCCCCCCCCCTCTCTCTCTCTCTCTTCTTCTCTCTCTCTCTTGCTCTCTCTCTCTCTCTCTCTCTCTCTCTGCCTGGTCTCCTCTCTCTCTCTCTCTCGCTCATCAATTTTGCATAAGTAATAAATCTGCGACAGGCATTATATGAGAGCGATGAGAACATGATGGGAAATGTAAGCCAGGCGTCCATGTTCTTAGTAAAGTTTACATAGTATATTCTTATTTTTCCATAATGCACATGAAGCTATTTTTCTGAATGGTAAATTACTTTTGTGAGTTTTGTGGGCTCATAAAAATATGGAGGTTTAGGGTTAAATACTTTGAATGTTCCCTAAAAATGCTAAATGTTTCAAATGCAGGATTATTTGATTATTACATTTCAGTTTATTCAGCGGGTCTCCTCTCAAAACGTTCGGGCATATAGCCTCCTTCCTAACAAGATATTCAAACAGAAAGTTACTCTATTCAGTGTAGAAGTCAATTTCTCCTTCAAAGTACGTAGCGCTAGTCAGAGGACCTTTTCCATTTTCTGTAGGAGGGAGTGAGAACTATTCGAGGAGGTTTTTTAATGTATGGAATTTCCCAGGGTTGAGTTGAGTTGAATATAGAACTTATGCCAAAGGCCAAGCACTGGTACCTATGAGGTCATTCAAAACTGAAATGGACATTTACAGTAAAAGGTCTATTTTCTTCTAGTATGCTATGTCCCTTGCTGAACATCTTTACAAGATATTTGTCATGCGGACAAGGGTCCAATATCTAGATCTATTCTTTCAGATATCCCACAAAGCTGAAGGAATAATCTAGAAGATAGGCTTGCAGAAAGAAGAATATTTTCTTCTAGTATGCTATGTCCCGTGATGAACATCTTGTACAAGATATTTATCATGCAGACAAATGTCCAATATCTAAATCTATTCTTTCAGATATCCAATCAATCTGAGGGAGTAATTTTAGAAGATGGGCTTGCAGAAAGAAGAATAGTTTCTTCTAGTATGCTATATCCATTGATGAACATCCATTACAGTATATTTGTCATTCTGACAATGGTTAATTTACAAAAGTTCCCATTAACTCTGTGCAAGAATATTTAAGTAATGAACTTGTATTGCATTAATTAATTAGTTACATAATTTTATTGATTAAGTTGTGAATATGTAATTGCATATTTATTTTTAATGGAGACTATTACCAACAAATATTTCATATGGCCATGGGTAACCCCTTATCACCTCCTCTATCAAACTTATATATGCAAATATTTTGAAAGACAATATCTCCCGAATATCACACTTGTTCCCTTAAAATGGTTCAGATATTTAGATGACATCGTAGTAGTATTAACTGTTGGTATCGATATTAATTATGCCATCCATAAAATTCCGTATTGAAATTGAAAATAAGAATGTCATCCATTTCCTAGATGTATTAATACATGGAGAATCATTCTAATGTAAATTCAGTATTTATAGGAAACCCACAAATAATTAAATATATGTACATTTTTATTCTTGTTACCATCTTAATGTTAAAATTTTCATTTTTCTTCTATATTCTTACGTTCTTTGCGGATCACGAGTCCACAATATCTTGACCAAGAAATAGAATACACAAAGAAAAGATAAGAAATGATCTCTACTACCCACCTCATATAGTAGACTCATGTTATCAAAAAGCTCACAAAAAGTTTTATAGTTGATATTAAGGAAAAAGAAACCCCTAAAAATGTACTTAGCTTACGTTACTCTTGTGGATTTGAAACCATAAAATCAGTATTTGAATCGTTTAATGTTAATGTTGTGTTCTCTTATAACAATACCATTAAAGATGTGCTAATTAAGAATAGTCCCGTAACAAATAACATTCACAAAATTCCTTGTAAGGATTGACCGTTCTTATACGTCGGTCAGTTAAGTAAAAATTTTTGTGTACTTATTAAGCCGCATATGTATTCAGTTAGAACAGCCCAGACTTCAATGCACTAATTATCCATCTGAGCGAAAAACCTCATTGTATAAATTGGGGCGGGAGCTCTGTAATTGCTAGGTCTAATTGTTTCAAGAAATTTACTTTAATCAACAATTATACAAATCACCAATAAAAACAACGTAAATCTTGGTCTGGGATTGTACCATTTAGACCCATATATTTGTAAAATGTATGAAGGACCTTCAAAATAAATGTAAAATTGTATGTAAGGACCTTCAAAATAAATGAATTAACTACTAATTGATTAGTCCCACATGTTTATAGTTATTATCTCTCTCTCTCTCTCTCTCTCTCTCTCTCTCTCTCTCTCTCTCTCTCATGCTCGCTACATTTATATCTTATTTTCGTTTCTCACTCATTGTAGGAACATTTGTGTAAATTTCATAATAACTACTACACAATGTATTGTTTTTCGATTAAAATTTGCCTTGTGAAGGCACCGTGCCTAAATCCTTAATCTATTTTTTCGGGATGTTACTAAGTCGTATATGGCAGCTTGTTTTTCAAAATGTATTGTTTCCCAACTAAATCATCTGTTAACCACCTGTGGGTGGCAGCCTTAAATCTTTAATCTTGCCCACGGGCGTTTTTTTTTTCTGTAGAGGGAATTGGACCTTATGCTCATCTTGTAATGTCAGTTTGGTTACTAAGCCTACTTGTACTATGTTTTTGCTCTATTATGATCAGTTGTGCCTCTAGTAAAGGGTCGTGTAGACCGAAAGATCTTATCAATTCTCGTTTTTTCGTTTCCTCCGTGGCATCAACTTTATTTATACATAGCATCATGTTTTATATATATTGGGATCAAGCTATTCATTATATATATATATATATATATATATATATATATATATATATACATGTGTGTGTGTATATATATATATATATATATATATATATATATATATATATATATATTGTGTGTGTGTGTGTGTGTGTGTGTGTTGTGCATATATATCTATTATATATTTGTCATTGTGTGTATGTATGTTTGTATTTATGTATGTATGTATGTATGTATGTTTGGTATGGGCGCCCGGGCCGTCGATCTGACAGGACTGAGATTCGGAACGGAGATGGGTATCCACCCCGGTAAGGTAGAGACCTATGTTTGGGAGCCCGGAAACCCTCGGGGAGCCCAGGGTCCCAAAATTTCTACTTCTCCCTAGAAGGGTGAGAAAGGATTCCGTGAAATAGAGCTGGTTCTGTCCGTGAAATGGGGCTGGCTGTGCCCGTAGACTTAATTACTTTACAAATTTCAGTATACATATGACTTATCATTTAGAAAAGAATGCTATAGGGTACACATCAATGACATCAAAGAGGGTGGTTTTATAAGGGGGTTGACAGAGAGAGAAAATGAGAGTAAGAGTAAGGAACAAGAGGGAGAGGAGAGAGAGAGAGAGAGAGAGAGAGAGAGAGAGAGAGAGAGAGAGAGAGAGATTATTATATATTATTATATATATATCACATATTATATATAGATATATCACATATATATATATATATATATATATATATAAAAGTTGTATGTTTGTGTGTATAAACATGTATGTATATATAAATTATTTGCTCCCAAATAAAAAGCCCCGCTTATTTCGGCAATAAGATTTAGTGAATAGCTGTGGTGAAAAATGAAGCTTTCAATGACGTAAACCATTAACTGAACTTCTCTGAAAAATTACTATTAAACTTAGTAACTGGACTAACTACATTCCGAATGCAAAGACTTCTTTTATTTTCCCAAAACAAGACTTTAGCAAGCTTCGGCTACAAAAATAAATAGATAAACAGGTAGAGATTCTTCAGTAAAAAAATACATGAAAAATACAAAATAATAATAAATACATTTTTTTTGCCAAGAACATAAAACTAAAATGCAGTAATTTATATATTTATTTTAATTGTTTTCTGAAGAATCAATTGCCGCAGTTACATCTGATCGAGTCGAGTCCACCCAAGTCAAGACAAGTCGTGCAACTCGAGTCTTTTTGAATAAGCGCCCAAGCTCAACAGGGACTACATGGGATGGACGCAAACTCTCGCTGAAATATCGACTCGAATCTGCATGACTCGACTCACTTAGTGTAAACTCTCCCACTTGAATTAATGTGGCGATTCAAGAAGAGTCCTGGTCGTCTTGACTTATCTTCACTTGACTCGACTCGCATGGTGTAAAAGCAGCCTCACTCTATGCTTGAAGACTTCCGATCCGACTCCAAAGTCTCCGAGGAAACCAGCGGCGCGAAGCTCCGAAGACTCAAAATCCTCGAGGATCCGTGAAGACTCGGAGCCGTGTGTCTTAAACTAAAACTAAGCTTAGTGAAAGGCACCTGATTTGGTATATCTGAAAAGATGTTCACCCTAGTAAAACAATTGTTTGAAGTGCAGTGTGGAAAGTTTGTAGCCAGTGCTCGACTTATTAAGGACCTTATACTGACAGGCGGATTCCATTGGCGGGTGGCTCTTGAGAAAGAGCTTCACCTCTGTGATGCCGCCCGATCAACACTGTTGGATTTCAGGAAGGAAAACAGAGTGCGCAGCATTCTGAATTCTATCCTGGACTATATTGGATTTTCAAATCTTGTCGGATACGAAGAACCTACCTTGCCAGGCTGCAATGGACCCCTGGGTTTGTTGGTGAGGAAAACTCTTCTCTTTGACCAGGGTGCTGCAGCCCACGAGGTTCTTCGAAAGTTGGATCACTCTCTATTTTGGCCCAAGATGTTCCTGTTTCTTGCCACCTTCTACGCCACCGCGCTCATCGCCAAAGGTGTGATGAGAAGAATTGGAAAGAAAGGAGTTGCCAGGAATTTTGAACAGGAAGAAGAATTTGAGACTGTAACAGGAGCCTTTTTGGAATACCCTATCGAAGAATTGGCTCACAATTTGGAATACCCTATCGAAGATTTCGCTGACAACCCGGACACGGATGAAAGTGTGGTCGCCTCTGAAGAAGAGAGCCTCTTATTATCCACCAGTGAGACAGACACTGTCAATGAGGCTCCTTCTGAAGAAGACGAAAATTTAGACGAGATCGACAAGCAGGATTCCGACGAAATTGCCCCTGATGAGAAAGATAAGGAAGACGAAAGTGAGGAGACAGAGGAACCCTCAGTCGAAATCAGAAATCAAAATGAGGACGTTCCAGATAAAACACAGGAGGAAGACTGCCCCCCTCGAGAAGTGGAAGAAGAAAAGGATCAGCCCGATTCTTCTCCCGAAGAAAAAGGGGAAAATCCTCTTCCTCCAGCAGAAGAGGCAAGTCAAAAGGCTCAGCAAGAGAAAAATATAAATCGAGAGACCCGAAACCGAAAAAGAACACGAGCTGTTAAATGCGGACCTTTGAAACGTGCTAGAGGTAAAACCTTCACGTTTTGCTGTGGTAAAGGTTTCGACTTTGGCCAGATCATCGGGAAAGGAGGGAAGTATACGAAAATGGCCAAGGAGGACCACGGAGTCATACTGAACGTTCGCGATGATGGCTCAAGATTGGTTCAACTCACAGGGCCGAAGGCGAATGTCGAAAAAGTCTACCGAGAAATTAAATTCAGAGTAGACAAAAATTTCGACTTTAATGAACTATCCCAAGTCATGACAGGGCTCTATGCAGTTGGGAAGGAAGAGTTCGTCATGATCGTTCCAAAGGAGTACAGGGAGGCCATGTTGGGCCCACGGAAGATTAATCTTCAGAAGCTGTTAAAGCAGCTGAATGTGAACATTTACCTCCCTGATGATGATGACGACCGCGATTTCATCGGAATCTTTGGCCCATTGGAACAAGCAAAGGAAGCCTACAGAGTAATACTGGCCATGATGGAGGACATCAAGAACTGGCCAAAGGAAGAGGAGCTGAAACTCGTAGGCTTTGATTGCTATGAGTTCTGCTTACCACCAAAAGGCAGAGCTTTTCTGAAAAGCCTTTTCAGACAGCTGGACGAAGAAATGAGGGCCCTGTACGATGTGAAACTGATTCTCCCCGAAAATAAGGACAAGAGAGAAGTGGCCTATTTAGGGGGAGATTTGAAACAAGTGGCCCGGGCCTATCAGCATGTCAAAGAAGTCCTCCAGGAGCTCAAGGTGGAAGACTCCGATATCAAAACGGAAGGACTGAAGAGAACTGATGCTGGAAGATATCAATTCGACGTGAAGGCCTACCAGAAGGGACTTGTGGTTGGGACAAAAGGACAAAATTTAAAGAAAATCGAAAAGAAGAACAACGTCAGGATAACAATGCACGCTAAAACAGAGAATTTCATAACTATAAAGGGCCATTTAGACGACGTCCAAGAAGCGTGCCGCGACATAATGGATATCATAGGGCCAACAAGAAAGCAGACAGGAGAGAATTTCCCACGAGAGGAAATCTTCCCCGGGCTAACTAAGATTGGGAATCGCCTCTACATGACAGTCTCGACAGGCAGGAGAGAGCCATTGTCATCGGCAGAGGCGGCCAGACCATCAAGAGGCTCACCTCCAAACACAATGTCTACTTCCATGGACCAAAGAGGAATGAGAAGAGAGACAATTGCACGATCACAGGGGAAGAAAAGGAGGTAACTGCCTTCTTCAACGAAGTCCACGAGATCCTCAAAAACGAAGGATACGAGAGGGAAAACGAAAGGGGAAACCGAGGGCATCCCAGACCTCTGGTCCTAGGAGATTTCTTCTAAATTGAGGAGGAGTTAAACGACGACGCTCTCTCTCAGGATATGCATAGGGAAGAACTATAGATTCTTCTATTATGCTATATCCCTTGATGAACATCTTGTACAAGATATTTGTCATGCGGACAATGGTCCAATATCTAGATCTATTCTTTCAGATATCCAACTATTCTGAAGGAATAATCTAGAAGATGGGCTTGCAGAAAGAAGAATAGTTTCTTCTAGTATGCTATGTCCCTTGATGAACATCTTGTACAAGATATTTGTCATGCGGACAATGGTCCAATATCTAGATCTATTCTTTCAGATATCCCACCAATCTGAAGGAATAATCTAGAAGATGGGCTTGCAGAAAGAAGAATAATTTCTTCTAGTATGCTATGTCCCTTGATGAACATCTTGTACAAGATATTTGTCATGCGGACAATGGTCCAATATCTAGATCTATTCTTTCAGATATCCCACCAATCTGAAGGAATAATCTAGAAGATGGCTTTGCAGAAAGAAGAATGGTTGTTTCTGGTATGCTATGTCCCTTGATGAACATCTTGTACAAGATATTTGTCATGCGGACAATGGTCCAATGTCTAGATTTATTCTTTCAGATATCCCCCTATTCTGGAGGAATAATCTAGATGGGCTTGCAGAAAGAAGAATAGTTTCTTCTAGTATGCTATGTCCCTTGATGAACATCGTGTACAAGATATTTGTCATGCGGACAATGGTCCAATATCTAGATCTATTCTTTTAAATACCCTACCAATCTAAGGGAATAATCTAGAAGATGGGCTTGCAGAAAGAAGAATAATTTCTTCTAGTATGCTATGTCCCTTGATGAACATATTGTACAAGACATTTGTCATGCGGACAATGGTCCAATATCTAGATCTATTCTTTCAGATATCACCAAATCTGAAAGAACAATCTAGATATGGGCTTGTAAGAAAGAATTTTAAATAGTTTCTTCTAGTATGCTAATGGTCCCTTGATGCAATCTCTTGTACAAGATATTTGTCCATGCAGACCAATGGTCCCAATAGCTTAGATTTATTCTTTCAGATATCCCACCCTAATTCTGGAAAGGAATAATCTAGAAGGATGGGCTTGCAGAAAGAAGAATAGTTTTCTTCTAGTATGGCTAATTCCCTTGAGGAACATCCCTTGTACAAGATTATTTGTTCAATGCGGACCTTGGTGCAATTATCTAGATCATTCTTTTAATACCCTACCAATATAAGAGGAATAATTTCTAGAAGATGGGCTTGTCAAGAGAAGAATATTCTTCTATATGCTATTGGTCCCCTTGAACTGAACATATTGGTACGAAGACATTTGTCATGCGGACAATGGTCCAATTATTCTTTAGACTATTCTTTCAGATATCCCCTCCATTCTGGAAAGGAATAACTCTGAAGATGGCTTGCCGAGGGAGAAGATTAGTTTCTTCTAGTATGCTCTGTCCCTTGTGAACATCTTGTAAAACAGATTTTGTCAATGCGACATGGCCAATTGTCTTAGATTTATTCTTTCAGATTCCCCCTATTCTGGAGGATTAATCTAGAATGGGCTTGCAGAAAGAAGAATATTTTTTCCCTTCCGAGTTGCCTGTCCCTTTATGAAAACATCTTGTACAGATATTTGTTCATGTGGACAATGGGTCCCATATTCTAGATATATTCTTTCAGTGATCCCACCAGTCTGGAGGAATAATCTAGATGGGCTTGCAGAAAGAAGAATAGTTTCTTCTAGTATGCTATGTCCCTTGATGAACATCTTGTACAAGATATTTGTCATGCGGACAATGGTCCAATATCTAGATCTATTCTTTAAGATACCCCACCAATCTGAAGGAATAATCTAGAAGATGGGCATGCAGAAAGAAGAATAGTATCCGATTGTATGCTATGTCCTTTGATGAACATCTTGTACAAGATATTTGTCATGGTGGGACAATGGTCCTAAGATCTAGATCTATTCCTTAGATCCCCAACAATCTGAAGGAAAAATCTAGAAGCATGGGCTTGCAGAAAGAAGAACCCCTAGTTTTTCTTCTAGTATGCTATGTCCCTTGATGAACATCTTTACAAGACATTTGTCATGCGGACAATGGTCCAATATCTATATCTATTCTTTCAGATACCCCACCTATCTGAAGGAATAATCTAGAAGATGGGCTTGCAGAAAGAGGAATCGTTTCTTCTAGTATGCTATGTCCCTTGATGAACATCTTGTACAAGATATTTGTCATGCGGACAATGGTCCAATATCTAGATGAATTCTATCATATATCCCACCAGTCTGAAGGAATAATCTAGAAGATGGGCTTGCAGAAAGAAGAATAGTTTCTCCTAGTATGCTATGTCCCTTGATTAACATCTTGTTCAAGATATTTGTCATGCAGACAAGGGTCCAATATCTAGATCTATTCTTTCAGATATCCCCCATTCTGAAGGAATAATCTAGAAGATGGGCTTGCAGAAAGAAGAATAGTTTCTTCTAGTATGCTATGTCCCTGGATGAACATCTCGTACAGGATATTTGTCTTGCGGACAATTGTCCAATATCTAAATCTATTCTTTCAGGTATCCCACCAATCTGAAGGAATAATCTAGAAGATGGGATTCCAGAAAGAAGAATAGTTTCTTCTAGTATGCTATGTCCCTTGATGAACATCTCGTACAAGATATTTGTCATGCGGACAATGGTCCAATATCTAGATCTATTCTTTTAGATACCCCACCAATCTGATGGAATAATCTTGAAGATGGGATGCAGAAAGAAGAATAATTTCTTCTAGTATGCTATGTCCCTTGTACAAGATATTTGTTATGCGGACAATGGTCCAATATCTAGTTATATTCTTTCAGAGATCGCACCAGTCTGAAGGAATAATCTAGAAGATGGGCTTGCAGAAAGAATAGTTTCTTCTAGTATGCTGTGTCCCTTGATGAACATTTTGTACAAGATATTTGTCATTCATATAATTACAATTGTCCAACATCTAGATCTACTCTTTTAGAGATTCCACCTATCTAAAGGAATAATCTAGAAGATGGGTTTGCAGAAAGAAGAATGGTTTCTTGTAGTATGCTATGTCCCTTGATGAACATCTTGTACAAGACATTTGTCATACGGACAATGGTCCAAGATCTAGATATATTCTTTCAGAGATCCCACTAATCTGAAGGAATAATATAAAAGATGGGCTTGCAGAAAGCAGAATAGTTTCTTATTGTATGCTATGTCCCTTGATGAACATCTTGTACAAGATATTTGTCATGCGGACAATGGTCCAATATCTAGATTTATTCTTTTAGATATCCCACCAACCTGAAGGAATAATCTAGAAGATGGGCTTGCAGAACGAAGAATAGTTTCTTATAGTATGCTGTGTCCCTTGATGGACATCTAGTACAAGATATTTGTCATGTGGGCAATTGTCCAATATCTAGATCTATTCTTTCAGATATCCCACCAATCTGAAGGAATAATCTAGAAGATGGGCTTGCAGAAAGAAGAATAGTTTCTTCTAGTATGCTATGTCCCTTGATGAACATCTTGTACAAGATATTTGTCATGCGGACAATGGTCCAATGTCTAGATTTATTCTTTCAGATATCCCCCTATTCTAGAGGAATAATCTAGATGGGCTTGCAGAAAGAAGAATAGTTTCTTCTAGTATGCTATGTCCCTTGATGAACATCTTGTACAAGATATTTGTCATGCGGACAATGGTCCAATATCTAGATCTATTCTTTAAGATACCCCACCAATCTGAAGGAATAATCTAGAAGATGGGCATGCAGAAAGAAGAATAGTATCCGATTGTATGCTATGTCCTTTGATGAACATCTTGTACAAGATATTTGTCATGTGGACAATGGTCCAATATCTAGATCTATTCCTTTAGATACCCCAACAATCTGAAGGAAAAATCTAGAAGATGGGCTTGCAGAAAGAAGAATGGTTTCTTCTAGTATGCTATGTCCCTTGATGAACATATTGTACAAGATATTTGTCATGCGGACAATGGTCCAATAACTAGATATATTCTTTCAGAGATCCCACCAACCTCAAGGAATAATCTAGAAGATGGGCTTGCAGGAAGAATAGTTTCTTCTAGTATGCTATGTCCCTTGATGAACATCTTGTACAAGATATTTGTCATGTGGAAAATGGTCCAATATCTAGATATATTCTTTCAGTGATCCCACCAGTCTGGAGGAATAATCTAGAAGATGGGCTTGCAGAAAGAAGAATAGTTTCTTCTAGTATGCTATGTCCCTTGAAGAACATCATGTTCAAGATATTTGTCATGCGGACAATGGTCCAATATCTAGATCTATTCTTTCACAAATACCCCATTCTGAAGGAATAATCCACAACATGGGCTTGCAGAAAGAAGAATAGTTTCTTCTAGTATGCTATGTCCCGTGATGAACATCTTTACAAGACATTTGTCATGCGGACAATGGTCCAATATCTATATCTATTCTTTAAGATACCCCACCTGTCTGAAGGAATAATCTAGAAGATGGGCTTGCAGAAAGAGGAATCGTTTCTTCTAGTATGCTATGTCCCTTGATGAACATCTTGTACAAGATATTTGTCATGCGGACAATGGTCCAATATCTAGATGAATTCTATCATATATCCCACCAGTCTGAAGGAATAATCTAGAAGATGGGCTTGCAGAAAGAAGAATAGTTTCTCCTAGTATGCTATGTCCCTTGATTAACATCTTGTTCAAGATATTTGTCATGCGGACAAGGGTCCAATATCTAGATCTATTCTTTCAGATATCCCCCATTCTGAAGGAATAATCTAGAAGATGGGCTTGCAGAAAGAAGAATAGTTTCTTCTAGTATGCTATGTCCCTTGATGATCATCTCGTACAGGATATTTGTCATGCGGACAATGGTCCAATATCTATATCTATTCTTTCAGATACCCCACCTATCTGAAGGAATAATCTAGAAGATGGGCTTGCAGAAATAGGAATAGTATTATTCTAGTATGCTATTGTCTCTCGATGAACATCTTGTACAAGTTATTTGTCATTCGGACAATTTTCAATTTCTAAATCTATTCTTTCAGGTATCCCACCAATCTGAAGGAATAATGTAGAAGATGGGCTTGTAGAAAAAAAGAATAGTTTCTTCTAGTATGCTATGTACCATGATGAACATCTTGTACAAGATATTTGTCACGGGACAATGGTCTAAAATCTAGATATATTCTTTCAGATATCCCACCAATCTGAAGAAATAATCTGGAAGATGGGCTTGCAGAAAGAAGAATATTTTCTTCTAGTATGCTATGTCCCTTGATGAACATCTTGTACAGGATATTTGTCATGCGGAGAATGGTCCAATATCTAGATCTACTCTTTCAGATATCCCACCAACCTGAAGGAATAATCTAAAAGATGGGCTAGCAAAAAGAAAAATAGTTTCTTATAGTATGCTATGACCCTTGATGAAAATCTAGAATAAGATATTTGTCATGCGGACAATGATCCAATATCTAGATCTATTCTTTTATATATCATACCAATCTGAAGGAATAATCTAGAAGATGGGCTTGCAGAAAGAAGAATAGTTTTCGCCTTGAATGCTATGTCCCTTGATGAACATCTTGTACAAGATATTTGTCATTCATACAATTACAATTGTCCTATATCTAGATCTACTCTTTCAGAGATTCCACCTATCTGAAGGATTATATAATCTAGAAGATGGGGTTGCAGAAAGAAGAATAGTTTCTTCTAGTATGCTATGTCCCTTGATGAACATCTGGTACAAGATATTTGTCATGCGGACAATGGTCCAATATCTAGATGTATTCTATCATATATCCCACAAAGCTGAAGGAATAATCTATAAGATGGGCTTGCAGAAAGAAGAATAGTTTCTTCTAGTGTGCTATGTCACTTGATGAACATCTTGTATAAGACATTTGTCATGCGGAAAATGGTCCAATATCTAGATATATTCTTTCAGAGATCCCAACAACCTGAAGGAATAATCTAAAAGATGGGCTTGCAGAAAGAAGAATAGTTTCTTTTAGTGTGCTATGTCCCTTGATGAACATCTTGTACAAGATATTTGGCATGCGGACATGGTCCAATATCTAGATCTATTTTTTTAGATACCCCTCCAATCTGAAGGAATAATCTAGAAGATGGGCTTGCAGAAAGAATAGTTTCTTCTAGTATGCTATATCCCTTGATGAACATCTTGTACAAGATATTTGTCATTCGGACAAGGGCCCAACATCTAGATC
>NC_087210.1:23018132-23030632 GCF_015104395.2 Macrobrachium nipponense
CAATCATTCGTCGACTATAAGAGTAAAACCAAAAATATCTTGCATTGCATTGCTTAATAATAATAATAATAATAATAATTATTATTATTATTATTATTATTATTATAATAATAATAATAATAATAATAATAATAATAATAATAATAATAATAATAATAATAATAATTAATAATAAAAAAAAAATAATTCAGAAAAAAAAATATTATGAGGTATAAGAAAAATAGGTCAACAGAAATACGTTCAAGCGAAAGATGTGAATTATATGGCCCACACTGAATTAAGAGCGAAAGACCAATTCAGCCCCACACATACATAAATAAACCAAACAACAGATTAGGAGCAGTCAAACACAGGGAATGGTTAAACAAACAACTATAACAATTATTCATGCATTCGGGCACCGGCTCTAGGTTTCGCAAATAGGAAAAATAATTTTGCCAACAACTTTGTATAATCTCCCTCAACCTCACACTTGCATCGGCAATAAAAAATGCAATTCTAAACATCAGCAGAAAAAATAATGCTATTTCCTCACTATCAAAACACACTACTAGCAACTATTCAGTCTCTTCTGAATCTTGAATAAAGAAATGCTGCCACAGAATCACAAATGCCTTTTAATATTGGATTGTCTTTCCTATTGAGTTAACTGATATCCAAAGTGATTTGTACATGAAAAGTACATCTAGGATTCTAAACTATGTCTTTGGGGTTAAAAGAGAGATAGAATGATGTACTTGTGGCACTTATGATTAAGCACAGAAGCAGAAAACAATAGTTGAAACAATATGGTAATTATTTAATTCTTTTCCATCATAATTATAGAACTAGAATAAGGATCGTAAGAAATTTAGTAAGATAAGCGATGGATTCCTGCTTTGAGTGAGAGCTAATTGATATCTTTATTTTTAGTTTTCGATAACTTGTTCCTTCTCATCTTATATCACCTCACGATATTTCTTGTTTAAAAAATTCATGTGCAAATGATTAAGAATTCTTGGAAGTACTAACGACGTAAGAACTCCTCTTATCTCATTGTTAAATCCTGCACTTGCTCTTACAAATGGATAAAATACCCTTTCCCTTTGCCCCTACGAAAAAAGGACCCCTATAATCTTCGGGGACCTCGGACTTCATAAGATGAAAATCATCTCAGGAGATTCTCTATAGTCTACTCAGTCTGTTGATCATCATCCTCCAGGAAACTCTAATAGTCAATTGTTGTTGCTTTTGTCGCATCGAGAACATTTGGCGATTTCGGATTGAAAGTTCTTTTTTGCTGCTCTATTATGTTCGCTTTATGATTAATTCATCTCTTCGGCCTATGTTCAACGAGGGGCTTTGTTGGAAGCTGTTGCTTTTAGAATGCTAGTGTAATACGCTATATGGATGGATTACCAGATTCAGTTTATCATTTTTTTTTTTTTTTTTTTTTTTTTTGTGGCATTGCGTTTAGGGTCAGATCTATTAATATCTATATTATCATCTGATTCCTTGAACTATAGCGCTAATTGGAGTATATAGCAGTCAAGGTTTGTCTGTGCATTTATTTCTTTGTGTTGCCTTACAAACATTCCTTACGTTGATAAAATAGTTTGCTCGAAGATTTAATTAGCTAATGAGTTAATTCATTCTTGGGTACAGTTACCAACACTCAGAATCGGCAAATTGTGTTCTGATTTATGAAACTGAATGATCTTTCGTTATGCCGTCGCTCAAGTATTTTACCTTATTACATTTCATTAATGTGTTATATCTGTGGAAAAAATGTATATGTACTATTTCAATAACTGATAATCTGAAATGGCTGTAAAGGTCTAACTTCTCCCTAACCATTCGTTCCAAATAAAAATGAAATCATTTCCCTTATTATTCCACTTGTCAATGGTTTCAAATGTTGTGGATGTGTCGATCAAACGTGAATATTTAAAAGCCATGGAAAACAAAATAAATCATTCTTTTCGTGCGTCACTCAAACGTGTGATTATATAGCTCTTAGTAGCAGTAATGAAATGTTTTGCGAAATTTATGATTCCATGGAAGACTGTTCCATTGGGAATCGTCTATTTTAATGAGAGCCTTAATTAAGACCAATGATGCCAGATAGCGATATATGCTAGGAATATATTATTATGTATTAGACTGTTTACTTATTAATGTGTTAATTTCACAGTTGCAGACTGTCAGGCTAGATACAAATATTACGATATAATTTGATGATCTTATTAAGAGAAACTGTAAGGAGCACTCAAGGTAGAAAGTCAGCGATGACAACGGTAAGGCGAATTTAAAAGTCCGAATCTGAGGGAGAGCGACTGGGGCCAATAACGCAAAGTGAATTGCTAAAGTTCTCGAGTTCGTGGCCACGATCACTCAGTGTCCTTCCAGTGGCCATTTTTAAAAGAGTTCATTGACAAACTTTATCAATTAAGTCTCCCACTCTTGAAGGTGTATGCGGAAATTCAGTACGCTCATTTCACGACCGTCAATGATAGCTGAAAAATCAATATTTTTTTTGTTTTTGTGTTTTTGTTTCATTTCTTTTATGTTTATAGTTGTTTGTTATTGGCCTAATTTGTGTCTTTTGTTTATTGTTTATTCACAGGAATAGGCATGAAACAAGGACCAGTACTTAAATGCTTCTCTCGTTAAGTGAAGGTATAGAACTGTCCATTTTTTTATGGTTACGGCAATTTCTCTCTCTCTCTCTCTCTCTCTCTCTCTCTCTCTCTCTCTCTCTCTCTCTCTCTCTATATATATATATATATATATATATATATATATATATATATATATATATATATATATATATATATATTATATAGATATATATATAGTATATATATATATAATATATATATAATATATATATATATAATATATATATATATATGTAATGGTGAGATTCCCGCATTACATTAGGTAAGCGTGTAGCACAAACGGAAGGCAAACCAACACACAGTATTACACACAGCCTCTCTCTCTCTCTCTCTCTCTCTCTAAGCAATCTCTCTCTCTCTAGCACCGACACCTCTTTCTCTCCACTCTAACAGGTAATGAAAATGAGAGAGTCGCATCATAACATTAACATTTATTAACAATGAATAAATAATTAATCAATCAAGTAATCAAGTCTTACAGACTAACTCAAAAAACCCCGAACAGTAAAATGTCTAATAGTAATGGTAGTCATCATTAGTCACCAAAAGTCTACACCCATCTGGGAACTCTTTGTCCCTCCATTTCCAGTTCTGCCAGAATTGTCTGTTTCAAAGACACAGAAAACATCCCGGTAAGTACACACACAAGATTAACAATCAGAGGTTAAATATTGGATATTCTTAAAAATGTCAAACAGACAACAAGTCGCTCTTTGGCTAAAGTAATCTTAACACTCACCCAAGCAGTCGGACACTATAAACACTATATAACAAAGACTCCCGGTGAGCGCCACGGCATCTTGCCTTTCTCTTGAAGACGCCTCTATCAAAATCCCCCCATAGACTTGCGTATGAAACTATTAAAGGGAAGAGTCGCACACGCACATACGAACGCACACTTCGTTAGCGCCTCACGATTTTAGCTGCATCCAGTTTCACAAAGGCACTTTGAGAAGAGTTCATAAACTGTCGTGCATTGACTTGTCTAACTAAGCAGTTTTATCTCACGCCATCTATAGAAACTCATTGTTCAGCTTTCTCGGGTCGTTGCTTCTCACTGTTCTCCACATTCCATAGGCAATATATTATTAATCAAAAACCCTAGGCCTACATGGCTCGGCCACTACCACGCTAGCCCCTGCCTAGCAAAATAGCTTATATAATATAAAACACACTGGCCGGCTCAAAATAAAATATAAGTAATAACTGCACGTCTCTGGCATTATAAAATAAAGTCTATTACTCTTTATCTCCAAATAGCACTAGAATTTTTCTCTCTTTTTATTTGCATTTCGGATTCTTGAATATCCCTCTTTGCTTGTCTGTAAATAGCTGCACAGACAGTAGACTGTAGGAAGACTTCTCACGGCTTCTGCAGATCCCCAAAAGACACGCTGTAGAATTCTCGCGATCACCATCATGGAACTATTGTAATCACCAAAAATGGCAGCAACCTCTCTGCACGGCTGGTGGACGTCTTGCTGGCGTTGAGAAATGACTTTTTTGGTGTGTTAGTATGTCAGTCAAGTCTTTGGTCAATCTAAGAAAAATTAACCCAGACATACTACTTCTATCAAACAATGATCTCAAAAAAGTCAGAAATACTAACTGAACGTCTCCTAATTAACTCCCTTTAATATGACTACTAAACCATAAGTCATTATCACAACTCTCAAAGGAAAAGAAAAAACATCAAGTTCTCCAACTCAATTCTCCAAACTCACACATCAGCGCACACACAACTCAGAAATCACAGCAACTCCACGGACTTCTGCACTCGCATTTCAAACTCGAATGTTCTCATAAGAAAAAAGAAGGAAAAAAAAATCGTAATAAGCCCAAGAAAAAAAAGAATCACGTAACACACCCAGACCCAAGAATGTTCTCTCAAGCTCTGATATCTGAACAACCCACAAAATCAGCAAAAATCTCCAATGTTTAACAGCAAAAACTCTTTACTGCTCAATAATTAATTACAATGAGACTTAATGTCAAACTCCCTTTTACGTAAGTAACAACTCCCGAAAAATCACATCTCCTGATAAAAAGAAATGCTATTTAAGCTCAATCCCCCAATCATATCTCTCGTAGGAAAAGGAAGGAAAATAATAAAAAAAAAAGGATAATCACAAATAAATTTCCCCAATCACAAAATACATAATATATGTATAATATGCATATGTATAACTCCCCGTGTTTTTCCCAAGAAATGCTCCATGTAAAGTTATGGAATTTGCCAGAAAGCAAACTCTTACCCAAGCGCTTTCGTGAAATGCTATTATCAACATCCAGAGGAAAAAAGTCAGCACACGGCTCATCACATCGCTTGTCAGCAGAAAAATCGCCTGTGGACGTATGCTCAAACAGCAGCATAAAAATTGTCTAGTCAAACACACAAGTTTGGAAACTCATGACTCTATAGAAAAAGGTCTAACTGACACATTTCACAGAATTAACTCCAGGATATGACTAATGTGTTCAAAAATTTGTCTCAAAGACTTATTCTCTCAACATGACTCTGCCCCATTATGTGCCTCCAAAAATAATACACTTGTGAACATAAAAAATGCACACACCTCCATAGGACTTGTAATGCAGTAATGCCCCTCGCCTCTAAATAGTCACGAAACCAAAGAGAAAGAACCACAGAAATCTTCTCTTTGCTCGAGAAAACTCCCATAACCACAAAAAAAGGGTCACCCGCCAAAGATTAATTCCAACTCCATACATAATTATGTGACACCACATTAATAAGAACACCACTCCGGATATAAAAATATTTCCTCCATTGGTTAATAACCAACCCCCTTATATTTCTCTCTTATTTCTCCAATAGCCACATGTTAATAAAAAAAGACACCACTCCAGGAATACAGAATAATCACCTCTATTTTGGCAAATACAAAATATTTACCTCTATTTCACCAATACTCCATGTGGAATAAAACAAGGCTCCAAAAAATATATCTCCAAAAAAATGTGCACTCAAGGCAACTAACTCACACACTCACAAATATTGCCCCATAATCTCCAAATATGTGTCTCCATTTGCAACAAAGATGGCTGCAAAATAATTGAACTAAACATAGCTCATACCACTATTGGCAAACATCAAAAATGGCCAAAAATATATCCCCAATATATTATATCTCAAATTATAACTCCAAAATAATATATACCTCCAATTATAACTCCAAATAATATATCTCAATTCTCCAGAGAATAACTCAATGTTATAGTCAAAAACTATAAAAACTCTCTCCATTTAGCATGACTGCTAAAAAAAGGGCAAAAACTCGGCAAATAAAAACTGTCTAGAAAATTCTAGAAAAAATCACCAATGTGCCACAAGTCATTATAACAAAACTCCAAATACAAAGTGTCTTAGCCAAGACTTCTCCATATGCACTACGACATAAGCCACTAGAAAACTTAACCAAGTTTCCTATCTCTCACAAAGTTGTCACAAATACAACAAAGGTATTGTGCAAGAAACTCACAATTTCTGGAACACGAATATCCAGAGAAAAAATGTAGTGCCATTACGTATGCATTAAAAATATGCAAAAATTCTCCCGAGTATTTCTCTGCAGCATCAAATAGCTGAAACCCAAACACGTTCCTGAACAATGACTCTAAGTCATGAACTGAGATATTAAAAAAATATTCACACCAACTGGAGAGAAAAAATAAATTCAAATTCACCCAAGGTGAAAAAAACTTGTGTCAGCTATGGCTAACTTCCAAAAATGGAGAAAAGAAAAATCTACGATATTATTAACTATCTGCCGTGACTCACTATATGTCAAGCAATTATCTGCTGAACTCATAAAAAAGGAAAAAAACTAAAATAATGTGTTGTTAGTTCCACCCAAATTCACAAAAGATTTCACCTCCCTTGATAGCCATTAAAACACCCACGTATTAGTATAAAAAAAATCAGTATCAGAAATATCATTATCAGCAAAATCACCAAAACTTTGCTATCATCAAAATCACTAGTATCAGTATAAAAAAAATATCACCAATATTAATGCTTGTCCATTCTCCAAAAATTCAGCACAAAATTCAGCAGAAGTTCAGCAAGATTCAACACAATTCACCAAGATTCAGCCAGGTTCATTAAGATTCAGCAAAAGTCATCCCCCATGAATGACTGAAATATTCTCCAAAGTTACAGAAACTCAACAAATAATTAAGACAAGACTTCTCCCCACTAACTCATTGTAATAATTCTCCATGAATAATTATCTCTAATAATTATCAACTAATCTCCCATGAAATATCTCAAATCTCTCGTAAAACAAGTCTCCCGTAATGATAATTATACTTAAGCAACCCTCCCGTGACACATCTCAAGTATAATAATTATTAATAATAATAATAACTCTCCATAGCGACAATTCTCTTGCAAAGATCTCAAGTAAGGATAAAATTCAAATTGCATACAACAGTAATGCTGAACCTTATGACACACAATTTCTCCAGTATACACCATGACATAACACCATTGCCACACAACACAGATACAACACCAATCATTGGCATTTCAAAGTAATCCCTCCAACACAATAAAAAAAATAATAATCTGTGTATCCCCCTTATATTTGTGTCTTCCAAGGCACAAGGAAAACCTACACCCATACAATGTATTTCAATTCTCTCTTTATTTCCTTTTCTCTTCATCCAAGATAAAGAAAATATCTTTTCTAAAAAAAGACTCTACGGGCGTTTCACTTCATCAACTAATCAATCAGCTGATATCTTAGCATTTCATTGTCAAGGCCAGACTTGTCTTCAACAGCCCAAAAAAGAAAAAAAAAGAATGGGGGAGTTCACCCCCAAATGAGAAAAAAAAAGTTTTCCCCCCCCCGTTAGAACAACCCCTCAGTCAAGCGACAGAACACTCCCCGAGGCATACGCTAGTAGTACCCATCTCCCCTTGAACAGTGTCTGAGGACCCCCTTGAGGTATACACTAGTGCCCATCTCGCAATCCCCTCTTAGGGAGGCCAGTAGTACCCTCCATGCAACTATCACCCGAGGGATGCCAGTACCCTCGCAATGTGCTGAGCCCGTGAAATTGTGGCCGCTCTGTCTCTAAGCCAAATATGCTTATCTAAGCACAGTTCACATGCATGGAAAAAAAAAACGTCTTTATACACCCTCATATTAAACAAAGACGAATGCGTCCATCATAAACACGTGCAAATAAAGAAAACACGTCACTTCTGTTACTATGGGCAAAGACAAAAAAAAATTTTGGACCTCTTGAACCAATCCCATGACACTGAAATATTTAAAACAACCCTCCCCTTCAAAACAAAAGTTTTTAACACTCACCACTCCATAATGGGAACAAAAATAACTCGGAATTCGCGTAATGCACTAATAGCAACAGCCGCAAGGGTATCTCGGGATGCACTCGTCATTGCACCAGCAAAAGTTACACTGCGTGCGCCCACTGCTCCTAGGCTGACTCCCTGGGAAAAATGCTGAGTCCAATAAAATCCTTCTCTCCCTTTAGCACAGTTAACAGATAGATATTTCTCATTTTTTCCTTACTAAGTAACTGAAAACTAACAGTTTAACGATTTTCCACATGCATCCTACCTATGTGAACTCTCTCGAGAGACTGAGAATTTCCAGCCCTGTGATTGGCTTATCAACAGCGAATGAGGAGCGTCGTTAGGGACTGGCCTAGACGTCAAATGCACGGTTGATGTGAATCTAGTATAGTAGTTCTTACCCTCCCTCGGTCAGACTTGGGAAAACTTCGGGATCACAGTATGCGCTTTTCCACTCTGGAAAACATTAGCAATGGTACATTTATTCACCAATTCGTCTTACGATTACATTTCTCACAACTGATATTTTTTGCTCTCGGGATCTCGCACCGTTATTCTTTTATTCGCTCTCAGCCTTCCGACTTTAATTAGTTAAGGATATTGTGCACACGCTTAAACAAGACACATGTACTACATTCCCTTCAACACAAACATAATATATTTGTACGTGTGTGTATAATACAAGGAAAAGCGCACCAATCTCCAAATAGAAAAAGTCTTATGTTTCTCCAGGCTCCGTAAAGAAAGATCTGTCATCCCACTGTAATACAAAGAAGGTTCCCCTTCTCTCCTTTCATCTGATGAGAAAACCGAGAAGCTTCTTTCTACGGAAATATACGAATATACAGAGTTTTGGCTCCTGAATAGTCATAGTCTCTCCCCTTCAGATGCTGCAGCTGGGAATACTTTTGGAAAAGTGAGTAACTCGTTCTGCTGGATTTGCGGAATCTCTCTCTCCTCTCTCTCTCTCTCCCTCCTCTCTCTCTCTCGTCTCTTCAGTCTCTCGCTCTCTCATCTCTCGTCTCTCTCTCTTCTCTCTCATCTATGGCCACAGGATGGTTCTAAAGCTATCATCTTCAATATCTGAAGAGAGTGAATAAATCATCGGTAGATGTTCGCTATGTTTAGCGATCATCTAGTGTTATAAACCTATTTTTGTACCATAATGTAGCAGTACTTGCTGCACATAGCAAAGCTATAAAGAAGGGCTGGGGATCCTGCGGCCTTCTTGGCCATCAAATGCCGCCTTCTGAAACTTTCAGATATATATATTAATTATTGAATACCATCCAGTTACAATAATATATACCAAAATCTCTTGCAAAATAAGTACAAGCTAATACTAAATTCGTGCAATATGTAAAACAACATTTTAACTTTATAAATCGCTGCTAGATAAAGAAACACAAATATACGTAAAAATAAGAAAAATTATCCCAACTTTCGAGCAACCGCCACGAGGCATCTTCAGCTTCGAAATATGCCCTATCATTCGAAAGTATGCAGGTTGTCACAAGCACAAGTATTGATAAAAACAAGTATTGATAAAAAGTTATCAGATACAAATTTTTGACAGAGATGTTGCATTTGTATGTTGATATATATATATATATATATATATATATATATATATATTATATATATATATATATATATATATATATATATATATATATATATATACATACTATTACTAATAAATTACTTATGCACAAAGTGTAGTAAACACGCTTGAACTAATTATCCTCATATGTTTCTATAAGTGAAACAGAATGTGATTATACATCTTTCGTTCATCTTTCGTTCACTTTGAAGTTAACATTCCGAAAGAACATACTGACCGGGAGGAAAGCGTTTCCTTAAAGGTCCAGAACGAAACTACTTTTGTTCACAGAGATTTCGAAAATCGCTGTATAAGCAAACCAGTGAAAGTGGGGCTGTGGGAAATCTCCTGAAGAGAAAGAGAGCTTCGGATTGACGTTTCCGGGAGGAACCTAAGTGTGACTGACGTCACCAAGGAAATAATCCACTGACCCCGAAAAGTGAGGCAACCTCGCAGGAATGTTACCAGTACTTTTGTGTGAGCATATCTTATCGAATATAGTATTCAAATAAAGTATTCCTTGTTTAATTGTAACGTAGGCTGAAAGAGAAGGATGGCGAAAGAGAGAAGGAAGCTTATATCTTCAATGTTTTTCTTTCCCTGCTGAAATTTATTTGTGAAGACAGATTATGTTATTGTTGCAAAGAAATAGAGTGCACGGAAGTCTGTGTTTGTTGTAAGGTTTGTACGAGGACTAAATGATATCTCCTGGTTACCTCAAATATCGAATTGACTTCACCTTGGGAATAACTAACATTCAAATTGAATTATACGTAGTAAGTGAATTTTGACAGTATTAAATTCGAAACTTTGACTTTTGGTCTTGATACTGCGGTTTTAGGGGCTTACCCATCCGGCTATGGGAAAAGTTCTAAGTTCAGGTCAAATATTTAAGAGTCGAAATCAACACATTTTCCGTATAACTAAATTCTCAGTTTGTGGCATGTTGCTACAAATTTAGTAATTAGCTGTCATGGAGTAAAGAATCAATTTCGATTGTAAGGAAGGAATATTTACAACAGTCAACATGCATGCGTCATTTTACACTCATTTGTATGCGTTAGAATCCAAATCCCTTGCCTAACCTACCTGAGTAAGATTCTCCAAATTCAGCAAGGCATGGATTCAGACTACCAGAAAAGCCTCTCACTCTCATTCTTTTCCAGTCCTGGCATAAATGTATCCGCTCTGACTACTTTTATTTTTCCACCGGTCACTCTCAGTCTTTTTTATAGAATGATCATACCAGTGCATTCGTACTTTTTCGCCAATCGCACGAGTCTCCTCAATACCACTTGCACATGGCTCAGCCCTACAACGTTCAGCTCCCTCAGACTCGGTCCCTGTGGCCTTTCCATTCCTGCTCTACATAATTTCCTTTCAACTTGTATTCCTCGCAGCTGAATGATCTAACTCCCTCTGCATTTTCTTCTGCACCGCGACCAGGAACATTCAAATTCCTAAAATGCATGAACTTTTTACATTAAAAAAAACAACTTGAAAACAGATACATGGCTTGGGTCTGCAATCTCCATTTCCGGATATTTGGCAACTTTCACACTACAAAGGCTATGAGAATGATATTATTTTTTGGCTTCCTGCAGGAGTGAGAATGCTACTGGTCTTATGCAAGGAAGTACAGCTGCCATTCAGATGACATATCCTCCCCCCAGTGGATCCACATGGCTTGGTGCACTTAACAACTTACTATGAGATTCAGGGTCTCTGTAACACGGTTTTTTGGACTTTGCTCCTTGTCAAAGCATCGGATGTAGCTGAAAGTTGACATATGTATATTTTACAACCACACACAAATTTTGTCAGCATTATCAATAACCTAAACCGGATAGTTTTAATTTTTATAGAGTAAAAATGATCTAGCCGACGCCATGGCCAATGATTACGAGCCAAGAGTCGAAAAACATTCATTACGTAAGCAAGGTAAACAAACACCTTTCGACTAAATGTTGCCCCGCCCATCCACCAGACAGAAATTCCATCGGCTCTGAAACCCAAAGACTTTATGAATGGCAGAACGATACATAGATGTGGGTGGGGTATCAGTGCTAGCGTAGTAATACTACTGTAGCAGTAGTGCCACAACAGTATAGCAGTAATATACATGAATTAAACGTTTAGACCAACTGCTGGGATCCTTGAGGATCATTTAGCACTTCTTACAACTACTCGAGAAATTAGTTTTTATAGCCAGAAGTTAAATTTTCTAATCCAACAATGCCTTCAGTGTTATCCTGAATTATAAAGAGGCGAAAGTGGGTAGAGCCTTATGAAGTCACCATTCTGACGATAATTATTGGTGAAGGTTTAAAGCCAATATACGGTACCGGCTATTTTTTTTCAGTAAATAGGTAGATAGCCAATAAATAAAAATTGCTTGACATTGGATATAGCAGTTATCAAATCAAGCTTGTCTACTATGTTTTTGGTAATTACCAACTATTCCCTACATCTTGTCAATCTGATTGTGGCCTATAAAGTAGACTGTAATTTCTTTGGAAACTTATTTTGGGAGTTAGACTAATAATCGAAGCGTTTTTGTATTTATTAACATATTTTGTTGGTTTGTTCATTATGACAATTATTAGTGGAGAGGTTCCAGAGTTCATAAAGGTGTACTGCTTTGCTGTATTAAATTTTGACAATGTCAATTGTTGCCAGAAAAGGTTTAGCCTTTCGTTACGTATAACCAATCATCCATCGAGAAAGAGGGAAGAAATGATGTCATAAGTTACGTAACGAGTGCGTTCGAAACCTTTTCTCTGAGTAAGTTGGCCCGTCTTCAAAAAAGGTCACTTTTACATTATAAGTACCAAATTTATTCAACCTACGTAGTGCAGAATACACTCAAAATTAATGTGTTGATATAATA
>NC_087210.1:23033132-23037548 GCF_015104395.2 Macrobrachium nipponense
CCCTTCCAATGACATCTCTTCTCTTTTGGTAAATGACTTTCATAACTTAACTGGGTCACCCAAGATTAAGACAAGACCGAACAAAAAGTTAGCTTTTTTTTAGTTGTGCCTTCTGACCTTGAAGTAAGGATTGGGCTATATGCCAGTTAAGGTCTGGTGTTCAGGGGAAGCTTAAACGAATTCAAGTATTTCAGTTTTATGATTTGGGGTGCATCAAAAAACTTTAGCACTGAGTCATATATGTATTATCATATGAAAGGGTAATCCAACTGGCACAGACGCTCAGTAAGCACATAAATAGATATGCACTATTATTTTCCGAACACTTCTCTCAACTGATCAAAGCAAACCGCTTTCCCTTTTTTTGCTCTGAACGCAATCGTCGGTAATGCCGTACGAATACATTTTAATCTTTTTATTTTTGTGCTATTTTATTTTCCCAGTATTTGTTGGTATAAGATGAACAGCCTTGCTAATCAGATCAGCTCTGTGCAAAAAGAACCTAAGTGATTCTTTTTTTTATAAATATAAATTTATGCAGTTTGGAAAGAGTTAAATGATGCATACTGAAGAAAACAGTTTATGTGATTTCTTAATTAAAAATAACATGAGCAAATTGAAAATCCTGATCGAATTATCTCCCTGCTTTTTGTAAGATTTTTATTTTGCATTACTTATTTTCTCTGTCCCTTTGAAGACAAGAAGCATTCCAAAACGATACGCCGGACATTCTCTGACGAATTACCTCGTAGAATTAAATCTGCGACTGTTTTCAAACTGAATTTTCACATGAAAGCTTTTACAATATTAAATGAAGAAAAACTGAGCATTTGATGAAAGTGAAAAAAGGAAGGCTTTTACAAAATCAAATGAAGAAATACAAAGCATTTGAAGAAAGTGAAAAAACAAGGAACAATTAAAAGTATGCTTTACAACCACTTTCCATTTGAAGGTTTACAAGGCATGATCCAATCTCCAGCTTACTAGTGGAACGTGCTAAAATCTACAGTCAAATAGTATGTTGTTTTTTAGCAACGAAAATCAAAATAAATACATCATAATGTATTTATTAGAAGTAATTGTTCTGAACTGTTTAACAAGCATACTATTTATTTTTAACATTTTCATTCATATATACAAATAATAATTATCCTATGCTAAAATTTCTGTATCTTTAAATCAAAGCAAAACATTTCTCACACATTGTTAGACTTTTCCATAGACCTCTCTTTCCCACCCAACAAGAACAACAAAAAAGTTGTTTGTAGGCTTACTCCCCACGGTATTTGAAAATGATAGTTTCGGCACAATGTGAAAGATGGAGGGTGTCGGGTGGGGGAGGGGGGTGGGGAGAGAGAAGAACAGAGTAGTCCTTCATCCTGTTTCACCCGAAGGAAAGAAGAGGCGACCGACTGCATCCCAACCCGAATGATTCACAAGAGCCAGTCTCCGAAGTGAGCTAATATATGACGGCTATAAATTAATGAAATAGCAAAAGAAATTATTTCTCCTCTGCGACTAAGCCAATGTTGTATCTTTCCGTGAATTTATCTTTCATACATTGATTATAGCCGAGATTTATCTCCACCTTCGTCGGCTCAATGATTATGGCGATTTATTGGATTACTTTTGCCCTGAGCTTTCTCGTGCCATTTGTTTCTTATTTGAAACACCGTTGTAAACGTTTGGTTTCCAGAAATTATCTATAATACCGGGTAAAACATGATCATCATTATTTCGTTATTATCTATTACACTGAGTAAAAGAAAATTATCATTATTTCGCAAAGCTGAACACAAATGCTATTCACCTTTGAAATGAGTCTTCTATGAAAATATTACTTGAAATAGCGGACTGATCGGAGAAATATGTCGATAAAATGTCTTATAAATTATTCATGAAAATAGCAATTTAGATAGTGTGGGAAATAAGAAGTTTACACTTCATGGCAGTACCTCAGCATATCCTTGAATCCGTTTATTTTATATTAACTAGAATGCAATATTGTTTTCCCAATTTTCAGCATCGTTTCTATACTGATTTTGAATGCAAGGTTTCCAAATCTCAAATGGATATTTCAAAGGAACTACAGGAAATCGAGATCTGATCGGTGTGGCCATGTTTTAAAATAAAATGTTATAAAACGCAATGATTATGTTTAAAGAATTACGTTTTTTCCGAAGTTTTAATGATTAATGTATCATAGATAAAAGCGATTTTATTTAATGATCTCCATTGTAAATTCTCACTTGTATAAGGATATATTTGTGAGAATATTGTTGATAGAAAATAATTTGGAAATCTTTGCTCTCTCTATAACAAAGGAAATTGATTTTCTAACGCTATCCAATAGATAAAAAGATCTTTTGTGCCTCATATTCTAAGAGTAGCATGTATGGACACAGCACCACAATGATACAGTTAAATATTTCACAAAATACTTATAGGTGAATTGTTCCGAAAGATTTTTATTGCATTTAGTGATCATCACAGTAATGGAAATCGGCCAGTACTATTTTAACTTATGACAACTATTACGATGTCCACTCTTTCCAGATTTTTTCCAGGAAATATCAACCAAAAATCACGTACCATAAACTTTTCTCAATCAAGCAGCCTGCTCGTAAATTGTCACTGGATGAAGAAATAGATATAATATGTATTAAGTAAGGCATACCAAAGCAACGTTCAGTTTTTAATTCATAACCTCATGCCAAACATAGAAATAAGTCAACAGAAGAAAAATATATATTCTTTTCAATGAAAAACAGCGATTACAAAATTCATATATAGAACTTAAGTCATACCTTAGTAAGCACCATACTTTTTCATGATCAAACGAAAGACAGCTACACTATTACCGTCATGTTTAATTCCGATAGAACTAAATATTCTAAAGTTTTACGTCTGCTAAAATATTTTATATGGACTTCCCATTTAAGGAATGAGAGACCGCTTGGACCAAGTTCACTCATCACATTGTTGTTATTTCTCTCTCTCTCTTTCTCTCTATTTCCCATGGAGAGGAGCGTCACGTCTAGTTTCATACATAGCCCTCTCTAAACCAAATGTGCTCTCGAACCACTTCCAAATTTTTTTTTCTAACTGCGAGTGTACCTCTTTCTGATTTTCTGCTCCTTTTCACCGTCATTACCCAGTGGAACTGCAATATTATGCTTCTACGCAAATTTGACGCGTTTCTATACGATTTCTTACGGATATTAGAATTTTGTATTTTACCATCGCTATATAACATGCTTACTCTCCCTCATCATTTTGACATTTAAAAGCATCCGATAACTACTTTTTGCTCTTTATCGTGGCTAAAATGTTTTACCTGAATATGTGGAACTTGGACAAAATTAAAATCAATTGCATACTAAAGGTCATTAGCACATAATTACAAAAACGCTGAATCTAGAGGTTGGAATCGAGAGCAACAATAATAATATCCCTTTGAACACCTTAGTTCATAGTTTCTTCTCATTATTATATTGGGAGATTTCTTCTTAACAATGACTACATGAAAGTGTAAGGTATGAAAAGACTAATTCTTGAAATCTTCAGTTCATGCGAGTCGGGCAGGTAAAATATAAAGTTCCTAAAGTATAATTCTCTCTCTCTCTCTCTCTCTCTCTCTCTCTCTCTCCCTCCGCCTGTAAATGGTAATATCAAAGCCAGGAGATCTGAGGAACTAAGAAGAGAGGAAAGGCCAAAAAAAAGATAAATAAGAAAAAAAAAAAAAAAAGGCCCACGGAATAGCACGAACGGAATCTTGGAAGAACGCAAGTTCTCGGAATTTGCTTTGAAGAAATACACGACGAAAAGTTAGATTTTTGGCTGCTTTAGTTTTCTGTGAACGTAGTCAGGCGAAATTACCAAACTTTTTTTAGAGGTAAATGTAATTTTCTCATGTAAATAGAAGTAGATAACCAGAGAGAGAGAGAGAGAGAGAGAGAGAGAGAGAGAGAGAGAGAACCTTTCTTTTCCTAAGGGCCCCACCTCAAATGATCATATTTTCTTGAATGTTGAATTGCTTATGAGGCCGCCGAGTGAAATATTTCATATAACTTACAGCCTCCGACTCACCAGCGAAAACCTAATAAGCAGAGACGTCAAGACCCTTATATATACGGCACTTTTCCTTTGGTTCAAAGTCTGTAGCGTTTCAGTTATAAGATACATATTTGCACGGCATTACAAGAATGTGCACGAGAAAAAATATTAATTAATATGATTGTAATTCACAAAACTTTCAGATATGAAATTCAGTCCTTTTCTAATGAGAGAGAGAGAGAGAGAGAGAGAGAGAGAGAGAGAGAGAGAGAGAGAGTGCGTCACTGTGATCCTTAGAGACTCAAGTGATTATTTATTAGCTGATCCAAAAACATTAGTAAATATTCCAAAAGAAAACTC
>NC_087210.1:23038048-23050548 GCF_015104395.2 Macrobrachium nipponense
TATGTAAGGATCTTGACGTTTCTGCATATTAGGTTTTTGCTGGTGAGTCAGAGGCTGTAAGTTTTATGAAATATTTCACTCGGCGGCCTCATAAGCAATTCAACATTCAAGAAAATATGATCACTTGAGATGGGGCCCTTAGGAAAAGAAGGGCTCTCTCTCTCTCTCTCTCTCTCTCTCTCTCTCTCTCTCTCTCTTTGGTTATCTACTTCTATTTACATGAGAAAATTACAATTATCTCTAAAAAAATTTTGGTAATTTCGCCCGACTACGTTCACAGAAAACTAAAGCAGCCAAAAATCTAACTTTTCGGTCGTGTACTTCTTCAAAGCAAATTCCGAGAACTTGCGTTCTTCCAAGATTCCGTTCGTGCTATTCCGTGGTCCTTTTTTTTTTTTTTTTACTTATTTATCTTTTTTTTTCTTTTGGCCTCTCCTCTCTTCTTAGTTCCTCAGATCTCCTGGCTTTGATATTACCATTTCACAGCGGAGAGAGAGAGAGGAGAGAGAGAGAGAGAGAGAGAGTTAGACTTTAGGAACTTTATATTTTACCTGCCCGACTCGCATGAACTGAAGATTTCAAGAATTAGTCTTTTCATAACTTACGCTTTCATGTTTTCATTGTTAAGAAGAAATCTCCCAGTATAATAATGAGAAGAAACTATGAACTAAGGTGTTCAAAGGGATATTGTTGTTGCTCTCGATTCCAACCTCGAGATTCAGCGTTTTTGTAATTATGTGCTAATGACCTTTAGTATGCAAGTGATTTTAATTTTGTCCAAGTTCCACATATTCAGGTAAAACATTTTAGACACGATAAAGAGCAAAAAGTAGTTATCGGATGCTTTTAAATGTGAAAATGATGAGGGAGAGTAAGCATGTTATATAGAGGTGGTAAAATACAAAATTCTAATATCCGTAAGAAATCGTATAGAAACGCGTCAAATTTGCGTAGAAGCATAATATTGCAGTTCCACTGGGTAATGACGGTGAAAAGGAGCATAAAATCAGAAAGAGGTACACTCGCAGTTAGAAAAAAAATTTTGGAAGTGGTTCAAGAGCACATTTGGTTTAGAGAGGGCTATGTATGAAACTAGACGTGACTCTCTTCTCCATGGGAAATAGAGAGAAAGAAAGAGAGAGAGAGAGAAATAACAACAATGTGATGAGTGACCTTGGTCCAAGCGGTCTCTCCATTCCTTAAATGGGAAGTCCATATAAAATATTTTAGGAAACGTAAAACTTTAGAATATTTAGTTCTATCGGAATCAAACATGAGGGTAATATTGTAGCTGTCTTTCGTTTGATCATGAAAAAGTATGGGGCTTACGGAGGTATGACTTAAGTTCTATATATGAATTTTGTAATCGCTGTTTTTCATTGAAAAGAATATATATTTTTCTTCTGTTGACTTATTTCTATGTTTGGCATGAGGTTATGAATTAAAAACTGAACGTTGCTTTGGTATGCCTTACTTAATACATATTATATCTATTTCTTCATCCAGTGACAATTTACGAGCAGGCTGCTTGATTGAGAAAAGTTTAGGGTACGTGATTTTTGGTTGATATTTCCTGGAAAAAATCTGGAAAGAGTGGACATCGTAATAGTTGTCATAAGTTAAGATTGTAATGTAGTATCACCAATAATGAGCATTTTAAGATAGTATTGGCCGATTTCCATTACCGTGATGATCACTAAATGCAATACAAATCTTTCGGAACAATTCACCTATAACTATTGTGTGAAATATTTAACTGTATCATTGAGGTGTTGTGTCCATAAATGCTACTCTTAGAATATGAGGCACAAAAGATCTCTTTATCTATTGGATAGCGTTAGAAAATCAATTTCCTTGTTATAGAGAGAGCAAAGAAGATTTACAAATTATTTTCTATCAACAATATTCTCACAAATACATCCTTATACAAGTGAGAAATTACAATGGAGATCATTAAATAAAATCGCTTTTATCTATGATATATTAATCATTAAAACTTCGGAAAAAACGTAATTCTATAAACGTAATCATTGCGTTTTATAACATTTTATCTTAAAACATGGCCACACCGATCAGATCTCGATTTCCTATAGTTCCTTTGAAATACCCATTTGAGATTTGGAAACCTTGCATTCCAAATCAGTATAGAAACGATGCCGAAAATTGGGAAAACAATATTGTATTCTAGTTAATATAAGATAAACGGATTCAAGGATATCCTGAGGTACTGCCATGAAGTGTAAACTTCTTTTTCCCACACTAACTAAATTTCTATTTTCATGAATAGTAATTTATGAGACATTTTATCGACTTATTTCTTCGATCAGTCCGCTATTTCAAGTAATATTTTCATAGTAGACTCATTTCAAAGGTGAATAGCATTTGTGTTCAGCTTTGCGAAATAATGATAATTTTCTTTTACTCAGTGTAAAAGATAATAACGAAATAATGATGATCATGTTTTACCCGGTATTATAGATAATTTCTGGAAACCAAACGTTTACAACGGTGTTTCAAATAAGAAACAAATGGCACGAGAAAGCTCAGGGCAAAAGTAATCCAATAAATTGCCATAATCATTGAGCCGACGAAGATGGAGATAAATCTCGGCTATAATCAATGTATGAAAAATAAATTCACGGAAAGATACAGCATTGGCTTAGGCGCAGAGGAGAAATATTTTCTTTTGCTATTTCATTAATTTATCGCCGTCATAAATTAGCTCACTTCGGAGACTGGCTCTTGTGAATCATTCGGGTTGGGATGCAGTCGGTCGCCTCTTCTTTCCTTCGGGTGAAACAGGATGAAGGACTACTCTGTTCTTCTCTCTCCCCACCCCCCTCCCCCACCCGCCCCCTCCATCTTTCACATAGTGCCGAAACTATCATTTTCAAATACCGTGGGGAGTAAGCCTACAAACTACTTTGTTGTTGTTCTTGTTGTTCTTGTTGGACGGGAAAGAGAGGTCTATGGAAAAGTCTAACAAGGTGTGAAAAATGTTTTGGTTTGATTTAAAGATACAGAAGTTTTAGTATAAGATAATTATTATTAAACAGTACAGAACAATTACTTCTAATAAATACATTATGGTGTATTTATTTTGATTTTCGTTGCTGAAACAACATACTATTTGACTGTAGATTTTAGCACGTTCCACTAGTAAGCTGGAGGTTGGATCATGCCTTGTAAACCTTCAAATGGAAAGTGGTTGTAAGGCATACTTTTAATTGTTCCTTGTTTTTTCACTTTCATCAAATGCTTTGTATTTCTTCATTTGATTTTGTAAAAGCCTTCCTTTTTTTCACTTTCATCAAATGCTCAGTTTTTCTTCATTTAATATTGTAAAAGCTTTCATGTGAAAATTCAGTTTGAAAACTGTCGCAGATTTAATTTTATTTTACGAGGTAATTCGTCAGAGAATGTCCGACGTATCGTTTTGGAATGCTTCTTGGAAAGAATACATAATTTTTCCTCTTGTCTTCAAAGGGACAGAGAAAATAAGTAATGCAAAATAAAAATCTTACAAAAAGCAGGGAGATAATTCGATCAGGATTTTCAATTTGCTCATGTTATTTTTAATTAAGAAATCGCATAAACTGTTTTCTTCAGTATGCAGCATTTAACTCTTTCCAAACTGCATAAATTTATATTTATAAAAAAAAGAATCACTTAGGTTCTTTTCGCTCGGAGCTGATCTGATTAGCAAGGTTGTTCATCTTATACCAACAAATACTGGGAAAATAAAATAGCACAAAAATAAAAAGATTAAAATGTATTCGCACGGCATTACCGACGATTGCGTTCAGAGCAAAAAAGGGAAAGCGGTTTGCTTTGATCAGTTGAGAGAAGTGTTCGGAAAATAATAGTGCATATCTATTTATGTGCTTACTGAGCGTCTGTGCCAGTTGGATTACCCTTTCATATGATAATACATATATGACTCGGTGCTAAAGTTTTTTGATGCACCCCAAATCATAAAACTGAAATACTTGAATTCGTTAAAGCTTCCCCTGCACACCAGACCTTAACTGGCATATAGCCCAATCCTTACTGTAAGGTCAGAAGGCACAACTAAAAAGCTAACTTTCGTCTTGTCTTAATCTTGGGTGACCCAGTTAAGTTATGAAAGTCATTTACCAAAAGAGAAGAGATGTCATTGGAAGGGATTATGGTACTTCCAGCCTGATTAAGGGTTGCTTTGCCATCGGAAATTCCTAAGTCAATTAAGTCAATTGCAGCTATTGTCAAACAGGCGATCGTGCATATCGCATTCGTTACACGCTTCTAACATTCCTAAGAAGTGACCAGGAATGTTTGCAACAACTTGGAACATCAACAGTCGACATAGTTTCCATATTATAATGGATAACAACGAAATTTATCTCCTCTTATAATGTCCGTGAAAAAGCGCCAAAATGACCATTATTCGAATATTCCAGACCCAAAATATCGTGTCACTGAGAAATTAAAATATCGCAGAACGGGGTAAACCTTTGATGTGCATGGCATGAGTGCTTTTCATTTTTCCTTTCATGTTTTAATACAGAGTGGTTAAAGTGGTATATGGTGAATCATCCTGATTAGTTATTCAGCTGACTTTCATCTGGATTAATGTTAACAATTTGTGGGGGCCTTCATATTATATATATATATATATATATATATATATATCATATATATATATAGTATATATATATATATATTATATATATATGTATATATGTATATATATATATATATATATATTATATATATATATATATATATATATATATATATATATATATATATATATATATATTGGTTTATTACTCATGCGGTCGACATATATATTTTTACATTTGCCAACTGATGTGATATTTCTCTGAGTGATATAATCATTGTAAAGGTGTCTATAATAGTGAGAAAGCCAATCACAGGGATGCATTTCGAATCTTGCCTTCTCTAATCTAACTTATCCCATGGGCATTAGAAAGGAAGCTTATAATATGTATGTCTTTGAATGTGGTGTTTAGCTTTGAATGGGTTTGCTTCATAAGGAGCGGTTGCCATTGCATGTAACCATAGATGATTTTGAGTTATTAATGTTCGCAAATTATATTTTATAGCCTTAAAAACAAAAATGCGAGTTGGAGTTCGTCACGACAAGTCGGCATCGAAATAAACAGTTAAAGGATGAGCATACCTTTCCATATTACTTCTTTCATGGTGTATACTTTGAGCCCCAGCTCCGTCACACTTACACACACACCAAATAACACCATAAATTTGAAAGCATTAGTTACCTTTACTCAATACAGCAGAAGGCCAAGCTTTTTGCGAATTGCCTACCTTTCCTACTACCAAGAGTATACAAGAACGAAAGGAGGTATCTTGCGCATTCCGTACAAAACTAGAGTTTTATTCTCATTAAGGAGAACTGAAGTTATTTAGTTACATTGAAAGTCCTCAGATCGTTGTAAGCGCAAATTGTAGTAAAATACTCTAGAAAAGTGAGAAATTTTACATCATAATAGGAAGAGTTAAATGACAGTTAAAACAACTGAACTTGATTGTGGCTATAGTAATATCCATGAAAGGACAATGAAAATAAAGGAAGAGTGAATGGTACCAGGATAAAACTACCAATTATATAATAATCAGATGAACATGATTCCACCTTCAGATTTTTAATTGTACCCAGAAGAGTAGTCATACAACAAATAAAACCTTAAATTCATCACAATATTAAAAGACGAGCATAAGAAATGAAGTCCCATAAAAAACGAAGTTCCTAGAAATCTTTGTGTAGGAGAAAAAGGTGCCATAAGAATACAAAATGCAATTGACTAAATGGCCTCCAAGACAAATCATATCGAAGCGAACATAAACACATTCTTTACAGCATAAGTAACACAGTATTTTCCTTTTGCCCTTGGCATTTCGACTCGACTCTTTAAATCTTAGAAAATTCAGATATGAGCCACATGTTCATTAAAGAGGTCACCAAATTGTCATAACTTAATAGATTCCACAAGCAAGGGCGCATAGGACACCGTCTTGCTAGCATCATCCCTCTCTCTGCCTTATTTACTAAGCCCCGGTCTCCTACAATGGAGTGTGTACCAGGTTCCTAATGCACCTCTTATGTCAGTACGAGAGCATACGAAAATTTTTATAGACGGACAATATTTATTCTTAGTAGGATTAACTCCGGTTTGGGGGAAATTAATAACCGATGAGGTACACACACACACACACACACACACACACACACACACACACACACACACACACACATATATATATATATATATAATATATGTGTGTGTATGTGTGTGTGTGTATGCGTGTGCGTCTGTGGAGCCTCCGAATGCAAATGAACCATATACTAAAGAAGAGAAGCACCTTGTAGGCGGAAATGCCCTTTTCTTGGCAATAAGCAGTGTGTCCTGTTATTTCTAGGCAGTATCATGGTTCGGAGCTACTATGAGATTCATGGCCTCTGTAACACGGTTTTTTTTCGCAATAAACCTTTTTATCTATGCATTTCATAAATATAAGCTTCTTATTCAGAACACATATTATATCAACACATTAATTTTGAGTGTATTCTGCACTACGTAGGTTGAATAAATTTGGTATCTTTAAATAATGTAAAACAAAGTGACCGCTTTTTTTTGAAGGACGGGCCAACTTACTCAGAGAAAAGGTTTCGAACGCACTCGTTACGTAACTTATGACATCATTTCTTCCCTCTTTCTCGATGGATGATTGGTTATACGTAACGAAGGCTAAACCTCTGGCAACAATGACATTCAAATTTAAATACAAGCAAAGCAGTACACCTTTATGAACTCTGGAACCTCTCCACTGATAATTGTCATAATGAACAAACCAACAAAATATGTTAATAAATACAAAACGCTTCGATTATTAGTCTAACTCCCAAAATAAGTTTCCAAAGAAATTACAGTCTACTTTATAGGCCACAATCAGATTGACAAGATGTAGGGAATAGTTGGTAATTACCAAAAACAAACATAGTAGACAAGCTTGATTTGATAACTGCTATATCCAATGTCAAGCAATTTTTATTTATTGGCTATCTACCTATTTACTGAAAAAAAAAAAATAGCCGGTACCGTATATTGGCTTTAAACCTTCACCAATAATTATCGTCAGAATGATGACTTCATGAGGCTCTACCCACTTTCGCCTCTTTATAATTCAGGATAACACTGAAGGCATTGTTGGATTAGAAAATTTAACTTCTGGCTATAAAAACTAATTTCTCGAGTAGTTGTAAGAAGTGCTAAATGATCCTCAAGGATCCCAGCAGTTGGTCTAAACGTTTAATTCATGTATATTACTGCTATACTGTTGTGGCACTACTGCTACAGTAGTATTACTACGCTAGCACTGATACCCCACCCACATCTATGTATCGTTCTGCCATTCATAAAGTCTTTGGGTTTCAGAGCCGATGGAATTTCTGTTTGGTGGATGGGCGGGGCAACATTTAGTCAAAAGGTGTTTGTTTACCTTGCTTACGTAATGAATGTTTTTCGACTCTTGGCTCGTAATCATTGGCCATGGCGTCGGCTAGATCATTTTTACTCTATAAAAATTAAAACTATCGGGTTTAGGTTATTGATAATGCTGACAAAATTTGTGTGTGGTTGTAAAATATACATATGTCAACTTTCAGCTACATCCGATGCTTTGACAAGGAGCAAAGTCCAAAAAACCGTGTTACAGAGACCCTGAATCTCATAGTAAGTTGTTAAGTGCACCAAGCCATGTGGATCCACTGGGGGGAGGATATGTCATCTGAATGGCAGCTGTACTTCCTTGCATAAGACCAGTAGCATTCTCACTCCTGCAGGAAGCCAAAAAATAATATCATTCTCATAGCCTTTGTAGTGTGAAAGTTGCCAAATATCCGGAAATGGAGATTGCAGACCCAAGCCATGTATCTGTTTTCAAGTTGTTTTTTTTTAATGTAAAAAGTTCATGCATTTTAGGAATTTGAATGTTCCTGGTCGCGGTGCAGAAGAAAATGCAGAGGGAGTTAGATCATTCAGCTGCGAGGAATACAAGTTGAAAGGAAATTATGTAGAGCAGGATGGAAAGGCCACAGGGACCCGAGTCTGAGGGAGCTGAACGTTGTAGGGCTGAGCCATGTGCAAGTGGTATTGAGGAGACTCGTGCGATTGGCGTAAAAGTACGAATGCACTGGTATTATCATTCCATAAAAAAAGACTGAGAGTGACCGTAGGAAAAATAAAAGTCGAAAAGAATGAGAGTGAGAGGCTTTTCTGGTAGTCTGAATCCATGCCTTGCTGAATTTGGAGAATCTTACTCAGATAGGTTAGGCAAGGGATTTGGATTCTAACGCATACAAATGAGTGTAAAATGACGCATGCATGTTGACTGTCGTAAATAATCCTTCCTTACAATCGAAATTGATTCTTTACTCCATGACAGCTAATTACTAAATTTGTAGCAACATGCCACAAACTGAGAATTTAGTTATACGGAAAATGTGTTGATTTCGACTCTTAAATATTTGACCTGAACTTAGAACTTTTCCCATAGCCGGATGGGTAAGCCCCTAAAACCGCAGTATCAAGACCAAAAGTCAAAGTTTCGAATTTAATACTGTCAAAATTCACTTACTACGTATAATTCAATTTGGATGTTAGTTATTCCCAAGGTGAAGTCAATTCGATATTTGAGGTAACCAGGAGATATCATTTAGTCCTCGTACAAACCTTACAACAAACACAGACTTCCGTGCACTCTATTTCTTTGCAACAATAACATAATCTGTCTTCACAAATAAATTTCAGCATTGAAAGAAAAACATTGAAGATATAAGCTTCCTTCTCTCTTTCGCCATCCTTCTCTTTCAGCCTTCGTTACAATTAAAATAGAAATACTTTATTTGAATACTATAGTCGATAAGATATGCTCACACAAAAGTACTGGTAAACATTCCTGTGAGTTGCTCACTTTTTCGGGCAGTGGATTATTTCCTTGGTGACGTCAGTCACACTTAGGTTTCCTCCCGGAAGCGTTCAATCCGAAGCTGCCTCTTTCTCTTCAGGAGATTTTTCCCACACCCCACTTTCACTGGTTTGCTTATACAGCGATTTTCGAAATCTCTGTGAACAAAAGTAGTTTCGTTCTGGACCTTTAAGGAAACGCTTTCCTCCCGGTCGGTATGTTCTTTCGGAATGTTAACTTCAAAGTGAACGAAAGATGAACGAAAGATGTATAATCACATTCTGTTTCACTTATAGAAACATATGAAGATAATTAGTTCAAGCGTGTTTACTACACTTTGTGCATAAGTAATTTATTAGTAATATTATGTATATATATATATATATATATATATATATATATATATATCTATATATATATATATATATATATATATATATATATATATATCAACATACAAATGCAACATCTCTGTCAAAAATTTGTATCTGATAACTTTTTATCAATACTTGTTTTTATCAATACTTGTGCTTGTGACAACCTGCATACTTTCGAATGATAGGGCAAATTTACACTGAATACCTCGACGTCTCCATCATTAGCATATTTCGAAGCTGAAGATGCCTCGTGGCGGTTGCTCGAAAGTTGGGATAATTTTTCTTATTTTTACGTATATTTGTGTTTCTTTATCTAGCAGCGATTTATAAAGTTAAAATGTTGTTTTACATATTGCACGAATTTAGTATTAGCTTGTACTTATTTTGCAAGAGATTTTGGTATATATTATTGTAACTGGATGGTATTCAAGGTTTTGCAATAATTAATATTTATATCTGAAAGTTTCAGAAGGCGGCATTTGATGGCCAAGAAGGCCGCAGGATCCCCAGCCCTTCTTTATAGCTTTGCTATGTGCAGCAAGTACTGCTACATTATGGTACAGAAATAGGTTTATAACACTAGATGATCGCTAAACATAGCGAACATCTACCGATGATTTATTCACTCTCTTCAGATATTGAAGATGATAGCTTTAGAACCATCCTGTGGCCATAGATGAGAGAGAGAGAGAGAGAGAGAGAGAGAGAGAGAGAGAGAGATTCCGCAAATCCAGCAGAACGAGTTACTCACTTTTCCAAAAGTATTCCCAGCTGCAGCATCTGAAGGGGAGAGACTATGACTATTCAGGAGCCAAAACTCTGTATATTCGTATATTTCCGTAGAAAGAAGCTTCTCGGTTTTCTCATCAGATGAAAGGAGAGAAGGGGAACCTTCTTTGTATTACAGTGGGATGACAGATCTTTCTTTCTTTTTTACGCGGAGCCTGGAGATACATAAGACTTTTTCTATTTGGAGATTGGTGCGCTTTTCCTTGTATTATACACACACGTATAAATATATTATGTTTGTGTTGAAGGGAATGTAGTACATGTGTCTTGTTTAAGCGTGTGCACAATATCCTTAACTAATTGAAGTCGGAAGGCTGAGAGAGAATAAAAGAATAACGGTGCGAGATCCCGAGAGCAAAAAATATCAGTTGTGAGAAATGTAATCGTAAGACGAATTGGTGAATAAATGTACCATTGCTAATGTTTTCCAGAGTGGAAAAGCGCATACTGTGATCCCGAAGTTTTCCCAAGTCTGACCGAGGGAGGGTAAGAACTACTATACTAGATTCACATCAACCGTGCATTTGACGTCTAGGCCAGTCCCTAACGACGCTCCTCATTCGCTGTTGATAAGCCAATCACAGGGCTGGAAATTCTCAGTCTCTCGAGAGAGTTCACATAGGTAGGATGCATGTTCCACCTCTCCTGAAAGACGTATCCCTCAGGAAAGGTGGAACATACATCCTTCCTATGTGAACTCTAGAGAGAGGCCGAGAGTCTCCAGCCCTGTGATTGACTTATCAAACAGCCAATCAGGAGCGTCGTAAGGGACTTGCCTAGACATTAGATTCACGGTTTATGTGAATCTACTAAAGAAACAAGTAAAAAATGCTCCGTAGTTTCTTCGGCGCAATCGAGTGTTTTGTACAAAGTACAATGCAGTATGAAACTCTCAACCAAAGGCCGTGAATCTATCAACCACGGCTCATTTGCAGCCTGTGTTATTGTCACCTATGGTGATGAGAGACCCACGATGGATAAATGTAACCTTAAGCAAAATAAACACTACTGGGGCTGCTAGATGGCTCCAATTTAGTGTGTTCGATGATTGGAGGGTGGTTGATCGACATACCAATTTGCAGCCCTCTAGCCTCAGTAGTTTTTAAGGGTCTGAAGGTGCACAGAAAAATGAGGACTGACAGACAAATAGTCATCTGGATATTTTTCTTTTACAGAAAACTAAAAAGTTCTTAATATTCAGGAATTTAAAGATTGAGATCTTGTCTAAGATTCTGACAATCAGCTGACGAGATGTTAATAGCGTATCAATTTAAACAATTTCAAGTGTTTTTTTTTATTACTTCAAGTTTTCTATTTTTAGGGTTCATATTTATTGTCTTGTTTGTCTCTGATGCAAATTCGTATAAAGGAAAACACACATATATTATATCTTTGTATTTTCCTTTATACGTGCAATATATATTATATATATTTATATATATATATTTTATATATATATATATATATATGTTAAATATATATTATATATATGTGTGTGTGTGTGTGTATGTGTGTGTGTGTGTGTATAGTGAGGATACATAGTTTTCTCGAAGAAGGTCAAGGATTTGTGGGTAACAATATCTCTATTGTGATAAGACTTTCTCTCTCCCATTCTTGACAGCAACACATTTTCTGATGTATAAAACAAAATTTATTGACGAAACTAGCATGTGGGAGATATAAATACAACCATGTACATTTTCCTCCCTGGAAATGTGGAAATTTTATGTCACGATAATGATAGATCGAAAAAATGAGTATATACTTCATTAACTTCGATGAATTTGATTTTGTGTATTATTATGCATATATATATATATATATATATCTAAATATATATATATATATATATATATTATATATATATAAAGATATAAGCCACGAAGGAAAAATAAACGAAGCAGGATCTGCGAGACCTTTCGACGTTAAACGTCCTTTACTGAGCAGAAACTGACATAAATGCGGCAAAAGACAATACAAGAAGATTCGTATAACTGACAGATAGGGATTATAAAGAGATTAGTACCTAGAATCCGACACACCTGGAAGATGAGAAACCTTCCCAAACAAGCATAAACAATGGGTGCAATTAAAGGTTTAAGACAATCATCACAAAAACAAGAACAAGACAATTAAAGGATTATAGGTGACAGCTATTCAGAACTTGGTAAACAAAACCATATTCACCATACATGTCAGATATACATTGCAACAAAGATAACTCTAAGGCAACTGATTTTTATTTAAGTCAGTAATTATATCTTTGAGGTCATTCTTAAACATGTTACAAATACAAGAGTCTAAATGAAAAAGGCCACGACTAACATTGAAATTACAATGAAA
>NC_087210.1:23055548-23063048 GCF_015104395.2 Macrobrachium nipponense
TTTTGCTGGTGCAATGACGAGTGCATCCCCGCGATACCCTTGCGGCTGTTGCTATTGTGCATAACGCGAATTCCGAGTTATTTTTGTTCCCATTATGGAGTGGTGAGTGTTAAAAACTTTTGTTCTGAAGGGGAGGGTTGTTTTAAATATTTCAGTGTAATGGGATTGGTTCAAGAGGTCCAAAATTTTTTTGTCTTTGCCCATAGTAACAGAAGTGATGTGTTTTCTTTATTTGCGCGTGTTTATGATGGACGCATTCGTCTTTGTTTAATATGAGGGTGTATAAAGACGTTTTTTTTTTCCATGCATGTGAACTGTGCTTAGATAAGCATATTTGGCTTAGAGACAGAGCGGCCACAATTTCACAGGCTCAGCACATTGCGAGGGTACTGGCATCCCTCGGGTGATAGTTGCATGGAGGGTACTACTGGCCTCCCTAAGAGGGGATTGCGAGATGGGCACTAGTGTATACCTCAAGGGGGTCCTCAGACACTGTTCAAGGGGAGATGGGTACTACTAGCGTATGCCTCGGGGGAGTGTTCTGTCGCTTGACTGAGGGGTTGTTTCTACTGTGGGGGGGGGGGTGGGGGGGGTCGAGAAACTCTGAGAAACTCCTTAAACTGGGGTGGGGGGGGGGGTTTTTTGGGTTCGAAAACTTTTTTTTCTTTCATTTGGGGGTGAACTCCCCCCATTCTTTTTTTTTTTTCTTTTTTTGGGCTGTTGAAGACAAGTCTGGCCTTGACATGAAATGCTAAGATATCAGCTGATTGATTAGTTGATGAAGTGAAACGCCCGAAAGTCTTTTTTTAAAAAAAGATATTTTCTTTATCTTGGATGAAGAGAAAAGGAAATAAAGAGAGAATTGAAATACATTGTATGGGTGTAGGTTTTCCTTGTGCCTTGGAAGACACAAATATAAGGGGGATACACAGATTATTATTATTTTTTTTATTGCGTTGGAGGGATTACTTTGAAATGCCGATGATTGGTGTTGTATCTGTGTTGTGTGGCAATGGTGTTATGTCATGGTGTATACTGGAGAAATTGTGTGTCATAAGGTTCAGCATTACTGTTGTATGCAATTTGAATTTTATCCTTACTTGAGATCTTTGCAAGAGAATTGTTGCTATGGAGAGTTATATTATTATTATTATTTTAATTATTATACTTGCGATGTGTCACGGAGGTTGGGAGGGTTGCTTAAGTATAATTATCATTACAGGAGACTTGTTTTACGAGAAATTTGAGATATTTCATGGGAGATTAGTTGATAATTATTACAGATAATTATTCATGGAGAATTATTACAATGAGTTAATGGGGAGAAGTCTTGTCTTAATTATTTGTTGAGTTTTTGTAACTTTGGAGAATATTTCAGTCATTCATGGGGGATGACTTTTGCTGAATCTTAATGAACCTGGCTGAATCTTGGTGAATTGTGTTGAATCTTGCTGAACTTTTGCTGAATTTTGTGCTGAATTTTTGGAGAATGGACAAGCATCAATATTGGTGATATTTTTTTTTATACTGATACTAGTGATTTTGATGATAGCAAAGTTTTGGTGATTTTGCTGATAATGATATTTCTGATACTGATTTTTTTTATACTAATACGTGGGTGTTTTAATGGCTATCAAGGGAGGTGAAATCTTTTGTGAATTTGGGTGGAACTAACAACACATTATTTTAGTTTTTTTCCTTTTTTATGAGTTCAGCAGATAATTGCTTGACATATAGTGAGTCACGGGAGATAGTTAATAATACCGTAGATTTTTCTTTTCTCCTTTTTTGGAAGTTAGCCATAGCTGACACAAGTTTTTTTCACCATGGGTGAATTTGAATTTATTTTTTCTCTCCAGTTGGTGTGAATATTTTTTAATATCTCAGTTCATGACTTAGAGTCATTGTTCAGGAACGTGTTTGGGGTTTCAGCTATTTGATGCTTCCCGAGAAATACTCGGGAGAATTTTTGCATATTTTGAATGCATACGTAATGGCACTACATTTTTTCTCTGGATATTCGTGTTCCAGAAATTGTGAGTTTCTTGCACAATACCTTTGTTGTATTTGTGACAACTTTGTGAGAGATAGGAAACTTGGTTAAGTTTTCTAGTGGCTTATGTCGTAGTGCATATGGAGAAGTCTTGGCTAAGACACTTTGTATTTGGAGTTTTGTTATAATGACTTGTGGCACATTGGTGATTTTTTCTAGAATTTTCTAGACAGTTTTTATTTGCCGAGTTTTTGCCCTTTTTTTAGCAGTCATGCTAAATGGAGAGAGTTTTTATAGTTTTTGACTATAACATTGAGTTATTCTCTGGAGAATTGAGATACATTATTTGCAGTTATAATTGGAGGTATATATTATTTTGGAGTTATAATTTGAGATATAATATATTGGGGATATATTTTTGGCCATTTTTGATGTTGCCAATATGGTATGAGCTATGTGTTTTAGTTCAATTATTTTGCAGCCATCTTTGCTGCAAATGGAGACATATTTTGGAGATTATGGGGCAATATTTGTGAGTGTGTGAGTTAGTTGCCTTGAGTGCACATTTTTTTGGAGATATATTTTTTGGAGCCTTGTTTTATTCCACATGGAGTATTGGTGAAATAGAGGTAAATATTTTGTATTTGCCAAAATAGAGGTGATTTTTCTGTATTCCTGGAGTGGTGTCTTTTTTTATTAACATGTGGCTATTGGAGAAATAAGAGAGAAATATAAGGGGGTTGGTTATTAACCAAATGGAGGAAATAATTTTATATCCGGAGTGGTGTTCTTATTAATGTGGTGTCACATAATTATGTATGGAGTTGGAATTAATCTTTGGCGGGTGACCCTTTTTTTGTGGTTATGGGAGTTTTCTCGAGCAAAGAGAAGATTTCTGTGGTTCTTTCTCTTTGGTTTCGTGACTATTTAGAGGCGAGGGGCATTACTGCATTACAAGTCCTATGGAGGTGTGTGCATTTTTTATGTTCACAAGTGTATTATTTTTGGAGGCACATAATGGGGCAGAGTCATGTTGAGAGAATAAGTCTTTGAGACAAATTTTTGAACACATTAGTCATATCCTGGAGTTAATTCTGTGAAATGTGTCAGTTAGACCTTTTTCTATAGAGTCATGAGCTTCCAAACTTGTGTGTCTGACTAGACAATTTTTATGCTGCTGTTTGAGCATACGTCCACAGGCGATTTTTCTGCTGACAAGCGATGTGATGAGCCGTGTGCTGACTTTTTTCCTCTGATGATGATAGCTCAGAGCTTTTGCAATATCTGGAAATGTTGATAATAGCATTTCACGAAAGCGCATGGGTAAGAGTTTGCTTTCTGGCAAATTCCATAACTTTACATGGAGCATTTCTTGGGAAAAACGCGGGGAGTTATACATATGCATATTATACATATATTATGTATTTTGTGATTGGGGAAATTTATTTGTGATTATCCTTTTTTTTTATTATTTTTCTTCCTTTTCCTACGAGAGATATGATTTTTTTTTTAGGGGATTGAGCTTAAATAGCATTTCTTTTTATCAGGAGATGTGATTTTTCGGGAGTTGTTACTTACGTAAAAGGGAGTTTGACATTAAGTCTCATTGTAATTAATTATTGAGCAGTAAAGGGGTTTTTGCTGTTAAACATTGGAGATTTTTGCTGATTTTGTGGGTTGTTCAGATATCAGAGCTTGAGAGAACATTCTTGGGTCTGGGTGTGTTACGTGATTCTTTTTTTTCTTGGGCTTATTACGATTTTTTTTTCTTTTTTTTTGTGGTTTTTTTTCTTATGAAGCATTCGAGGTTTGAAATGCAAGTGCAGAAGTCCGTGGAGTTGCTGTGATTTCTGAGTTGTGTGTGCGCTGATGTGTGAGTTTGGAGAATTGAGTTGGAGAACTTGATGTTTTTTCTTTTCCTTTGAGAGTTGTGATAATGACTTATGGTTTAGTAGTCATATTAAAGGGAGTTAATTGGGAGACGTTCAGTTAGTATTTCTGACTTTTTTGAGATCATTGTTTGATAGAAGTAGTATGTCTGGGTTAATTTTTCCTTAGATTGACCAAGACTTGACTGACATACTAACACACCAAAAAAGTCATTTCTCAACGCCAGCAAGACGTCCACCAGCCGTTTGCAAAGAGGTTGCTGCTGTTTTTGGTGATTACAATAGTTCCATGATGGTGATCGCGAGAATTCTACAGCGTGTCTTTTGGGGATCTGCAGAAGCCGTGAGAAGTCTTCTACAATGAGGGAGGCATTCCGTCTTCCTACAGTCTACTGTCTGTGCAGCTATTTGCAGACAAGCAAAGAGGGATATTCAAGAATCCGAAATGCAAATAAAAAGAGAGAAAAATTCTAGTGCTATTTGGAGATAAAGAGTAATAGACTTTATTTTATAATGCCAGAGACGTGCAGTTATTACTTATATTTTATTTTGAGCCGGCCAGTGTATATTATATAAGCTATTTTGCTAGCAGGGGCTAGCGTGGTAGTGGCCGAGCCATGTAGGCCTAGGGTTTTTGATTAATAATATATTGCCTATGGAATGTGGAGAACAGTGAGAAGCAACGACCCGAGAAAGCTGAACAATGAGTTTCTATAGATGGCGTGAGATAAAAATGCTTAGTTAGACAAGTCAATGCACGACAGTTTATGACTCTTCTCAAAGTGCCTTTGTGAAATGAAACTGGATGCAACTAAAATCGTGAGGCGCTAACGAAGTGTGCGTTCGTATGTGCGTGTGCGCCTCTTCCCTTTAATAGTTTCATACGCAAGTCTATGGGGGGATTTTGATAGAGGCGTCTTCAAGAGAAAGGCAAGATGCCGTGGCGCTCACCGGGAGTCTTCGTTATATAGTGTTTATAGTGTCCAACTGCTTGGGTGTGAGTGTTAAGATTACTTTAGCCAAAGAGCGACGTTGTTGTCTGTTTGACATTTTTAAGAATATCCAATATTTAACCTCTGATTGTTAGTCTTGTGTGTGTACTTACCGGGATGTTTTCTGTGTCTTGAAACAGACAATTCTAGCAAAACTGGAAATGGAGGGACAAAGAGTCCGAGATGGGTGTAGAATTTTGGTGACTAATGATGACTACCATTACTATTAGACATTTTACTGTTCGGGGTTTTTTGAGTTAGTCTGTAAGACTTGATTACTTGATTGATTAATTATTTATTCATTGTTAATAAATGTTAATGTTATGATGCGACTCTCCTCATTTTTCATTACCTGTTAGAGTGGAGAGAAAGAGGTGTCGGTGCTAGAGAGAGAGAGAGAGAGAGAGGAGAGAGAGAGAGAGAGGCTGGTGTGTTTAATACTGTGTGTTGGGTTTGCCTTCCGTTCGTGCTACAACAACGCTTACCTAATGTAATGCGGGAATCTCCCCATTACTTATATATATATATAAATATATATTATATATATATATATATATATATATTATATATATATAGAGAGAGAGAGAGAGAGAGAGAGAGAGAGAGAGAGAGAGAGAGAGAGATCGAGAGAGAGACAAATTGCCGTAACCATAAAAAAATGAACAGTTCTATACCTTCATTTAACGAGAGAAGCATTTAAGTACTGGTCCTTGTTTCATGCCTATTCCTGTGAATAAACAATAAACAAAAGACACAAATTAGGCCAATAACAAACAACTATAAACATAAAAGAAATGAAACAAAAACACAAAAACAAAAAAAATATTGATTTTTCAGCTAACATTGACGGTCGTGAAATGAGCGTACTGAATTTCCGCATACACCTTCAAGAGTGGGAGACTTAATTGATAAAGTTTGTCAATGAACTCTTTTAAAAATGGCCACTGGAAGGACACTGAGTGATCGTGGCCACGAACTCGAGAACTTTAGCAATTCACTTTGCATTAATTGGCCCCACGGTCTTTTCTCCCTCAGAATTCGGACTTTTAAATTCGCCTTATCGTTATCATCGCTGACTTTCTGACCTTGAGTGCTCCTTACAGTTTCTCTTAATAAGATCATCAAATGATATCGTAATATTTGTATCTAGCCTGACAGTCTGCAACTGTGAAATTAACACATTAATAAGTAAACAGTCTAATACATAATAATATATTCCTAGCATATATCGCTATCTGGCATCATTGGTCTTAATTAAGGCTCTCATTAAAATAGACGATTCCCAATGGAACAGTCTTCCATGGAATCATAAATTTCGCAAAACATTTCATTACTGCTACTAAGAGCTATATAATCACACGTTTGAGTGACGCACGAAAAGAATGATACTTTATTTGCATGGCAAATATTCAACGTTTGATCGACACATCCACAACATTTGAAACCATTGACAAGTGGAATAATAAGGGAAATGATTTCATTTTTATTTGGAACGAATGGTTAGGGAGAAGTTAGACCTTTACAGCCATTTCAGATTATCAGTTATTGAAATAGTACATATACATTTTTTCCACAGATATAACACATTAATGAAATGTAATAAGGTAAAATACTTGAGCGACGGCAAAACGAAAGATCATTCAGTTTCATAAATCAGAACACCATTTTGGCCATTCTGAGTGTTGGTAACTGTACCCAAGAATGAATTAACTCATTAGCTAATTAAATCTTCGAGCAAACTATTTTATCAACGTAAGGAATGTTTGTAAGGCAACACAAAGAAATGCACAGACAAACCTTGACTGCTATATACGCCTAATTAGCGCTATAGTTCAAGGAATCAGATGTAGAATATAGATAATTATAGATCTGACCCTAAACGCAATGCCACAAAAAAAATGATAAACTAAATCTGGTAATCCATCCATATAGCGTATTACACTAGCATTCTAAAAGCAACAGCTTCCAACAAAGCCCCTCGTTGAACATAGGCCGAAGAGATGAATTAATCATAAAGCGAACATAATAGAGCAGCAAAAAAGAACTTTCAATCCGAAATCGCCAAATGTTCTCGATGCGACAAAAGCAACAACAATTGACTATCAGAGTTTCCTGGAGGATGATGATCAACAGACTGAGTAGACTATAGAGAATCTCCTGAGATGATTTTCATCTTATGAAGTCCGAGGTCCCCGAAGATTATAGGGGTCCTTTTTTCGTAGGGGCAAAGGGAAAGGGTATTTTATCCATTTGTAAGAGCAAGTGCAGGATTTAACAATGAGATAAGAGGAGTTCTTACGTCGTTAGTACTTCCAAGAATTCTTAATCATTTGCACATGAATTTTTTAAACAAGAAATATCGTGAGGTGATATAAGATGAGAAGGAACAAGTTATCGAAAACTAAAAATAAAGATATCAATTAGCTCTCACTCAAAGCAGGAATCCATCACTTATCTTACTAAATTTCTTACGATCCTTATTCTAGTTCTATAATTATGATGGAAAAGAATTAAATAATTACCATATTGTTTCAACTATTGTTTTCTGCTTCTGTTGCTTAATCATAAGTGCCACAAGTACATCATTCTATCTCTCTTTTAACCCCAAAGACATAGTTTAGAATCC